>NC_135745.1:3350000-3442500 GCF_041903045.1 Epinephelus lanceolatus | reverse complement strand
AAGTAAAACTCAAAAGATCATACATTAGTGCACAAGAATTTCTTTTTTAATTTAATATGTAAGACTAGAATCAGTTGTATGGCTCCGGGCACCAGTCAAGTTTACAACCATGTCTGTGAAAACATGGATGCTTCACACACATCTTCTTCCCTGCAGCACAGAAGATCTATACAATCAGCAGAGTTAGATTAGTGTCACCAATTCAGTATCTGACCAAATGTCTCCCCTTTTGTTACTGAGATATGACACTGAGTAATGGCCAGAGAAGTGTTTCTGAAAAACATTATGATTTCACATTGAGGCTGACCTTTGACCTTCTGGATATATCATTACTTCATCATTATATCCTATTAGACCTCTGAGAAATTTTGTCATAGTTCATGAATTCTGAAGTGTTGGCCAAAAAAATGTTTTGTGAGGTCACAGTGACCTCGACCTTTGACCTTTGACCACCAAAATCTAATTAGTTCATTATTGAGTCCATATGGATGTTTGTGCCAAATTTGAATAAATTCCTTGAAGGTGTTCTTGAGATATCATGTTGGCAATAATGAGATGAGGATGGACAACCCAAAAACATAATGCCTCTGGTAACAGCTATTGCCAGCACGGAGGCATAATAAGGGACTGTGATATACTCCGATCAAGAAATGAAAGTGAAAGCAAAAAGTATTGCATGATGCCTTGCTCACTCCTACTTGGTCAATAAAGATGATTCTGATTCTAAAAATCTGAATTAAGTACCATAAATCTAACAGCCATCAGTGTCGACAGTACCACTACACAGCAGAAACATTGCACTGTAGTTTGCTGTATTACCTCTGACCACTCAGACACCTCCCACTGGGGCCCGCAGCTCTGGCCAAGGCAGGCCTTCCTATTGGCTGGTTTGTGAAGGTCATGTGACAGACACAGTGAATCATAGACAGATGAGTCAAGACCAGGCGACAGCATCTTCCAGCAGCGCACAGTACGATACTGAACGCCTTCACCGCAGGTCCGAGAGCACTCACTCCAGCCACTGGTCTCCCATCTGAGAACAAAGTGACAAGAAGGTGAAGCTGGTAACGTCTGACATTTAGTGATAGAGTTTTAGGAATATATGGTGAAGAAAACTGTTTCAGTCACATGTAGAGATGCCATTCCTACTTCTGCCTATGTTTTGAATTTTCTACCTTAGCATTCAATTCTTGTTTGATTCTGTCAGAGCATTTCAAAGCCACTATGTGAAGAAACTTAGTAGTCTATGGTATGTTGTTACATTTAAACCTTTTATCTTAAGGCCCAGACACACCAAACTGACTTCAAAGAACTGGCGGCCAACTGTTGTGTTGTCACACGTCGCCATGTCTCAGCCAAAAAGTTGCACATGCATGCAACGCAAAGACTATAGATGATGGCTAACAAGCGTATGTTCTGCCCCTGCTTGTGAGAAAATAACTCTCCACACCAACAGGTGGCAGTAGACTGTATTTCTGTTATTCAAAAAGGGAAACCAGAAGACATTATCACATTAACAACACAATCCAATGTTGAAAGAACAGAGCGTATTTACTGTGCACCAGTCAACAATAACACAAACCATCAGGAAATGTTTCTGCTAAAGAGCTCAATGGCTAGAAAAAAATAATCTTACATAATGTAACAAGTTTGTGTTGGTCTCACTCCCTCTTGACTTTAGTTCTTTGTTTAATTTCCTCACTTCCAATCCTCTTCTTATGCGCTGAGCTGCACTGCCAGTCAGCTTGATTTTATTCACCTACAGTCTCCGCCATCACTGTTGCCAAAACCAACACCAACGCCAATGTCAATGCCAACGCCAACGCCAATACCAATTCAACATGCAAAACTGTCCAGAAAAGATCAATGGGGTCGACAAGAGGCAATGGTGCAGGACACACTACGCTGAGTAGGGCAACAGACGCTCACTGACGGCCCAATACTGACAGACAGCCAACCATCGGCTTGGTGTCTGTGTCTTTTTTGTTACTACGATTAAGGATTGCCAATGAAAAAAATGCTAATTTAAATCCTACATCAATCCTTGCTGATTCAGCAAAAAAATACTTGATAAAATTTGATAATGATATGATGAAAATTGTAGTTAATAGATTTTACAACAAAATTCCCCAAACTTTGGTTTGTACTGTGACTCATTTTGTTTGGGTTTTCCCTCAGGACTTACTTAATTTAGCTAAAATAGCTATGTTTAAGATCTTAGTAGAATTAAAGACACAGACAAACTGTACTTTTAATTCAGTAGATTAGTTTAACTTAACATATCCAGAGGGTGTCATCTCACTTGAAATGAATTTGCTATGCCAATCTCTAACACAAGAAAATCACAATGGGTTTTAGTCCAACAAACCTGTCAGTCAGTCAGTCAGTCAGTCCGTCAGTTAGTCAGACAGTAAGTCAGTCAGGGCAGTACCTTGGAGGACATTCTTTCCCACTGCAGAACTCATGCGTAGGCTCAGGTCTGGTCAGAGAGTCACAGTAACTGTCATCAACTTCGCTACCATCATATCGGACACAAAGGGCATAGCTAGTGGTGATACCTGCAATACACACAGACACACAGTGTTAACAGTGAAAATACAGATTGCAGACTAAGGCTGGGTATCTTTTAAAAAATTATGACACCAGTATGAATACCAGTACTCTTAAAGTGATACAAATACCAATAGACCACTTCATTTGAAATATCCTTCTGCATTTTACTGTATGCATTTATTTCTATCAGATGCAATGGGCATGTTGTATCGCCATACTTTAAAACGTTTTGGTGACATTTGGCTGAACTGCCCACTCCATCAAATACAACCTGCTCGACTTCATCACACCACAGACTATTTGGGTTGCAATCATGCAGAAGCGGACCAATCTACCACAGAAAAAGATCTATACAATCAGCACAGTTTCAAGGTGGACTACCCAACATTAGTGTCACCAATTCAGTCACTAATCAAGTGTCTCCCCCTCTGTTCCTGAGATATATTATGTTGTTCCTGAGATATATATGATGCTAAGTAATGGCCAGAATTAAGAATATTATGATGGCACAGTGAAGTTGACCTTTGACCTTTTGGATATAAAATGTCATCACGTCATCATTTTATCTTATTAGACATTTTTGAGAAGTTTTGTCATAATTAGCATGAACTCCTCAGTTATGGCCAAAAACATGTTTTGTGAGGCTACAGTGACCTTGACCCGTCACCTTCAACCACCAAATTCTAATCAGTTTATTTTTCAGTGCAAGTGGACATTTGTGCCAAATTTGAAGATCAAGATGTTTTGGAGATATTGCACTAACGAGACTGGGACAGATGCATGGATGGACAACCTGAAAACATAATACTTGGAAATATAATAAATCTGGGTATTGTCATACTGATGTACTTACATGTTGTAAGTGTGTTTACCTGTTGTACAGGTTGAGCTGCAGGGAGCATAAGCTGAAACCTTCCAGCGATACATGTCTGCCAGACTAATATCTGGCTCAAGACCCACATCAAAGTCATTACTAGGGAGAGACAGAGACAGAGACAGACAGGCAGGCATATTTTTGAAACCTGATAGTTTCCTGTTCATTTCATAACAACCCAGTAATGAAACAATTATTACACTGCCAGAAGGAAAAGAACGTAAATTAAGTCATATTAAGAAAATGAGAGAAATGACAAGACCTGCAGGCTAAATATTGTGTGGATACAAGATAACAGGTATGGTATAACTGTGTAGTGAGTTACATCTTATAGCATGCCAGTGCTCTTCAGGCAAATACTGTATCTCTTCCACAGCTGTTGCCTCATACCTCTCTGTGTTGGCTGCCTGGACTGCAGGCACCTGTTGCAGCTGTACCAAGATGGCAGTGTGTGTGTGTGAGTGTGTGCCAGTTTCTGTTTCTGTGTGCGTGATGGAGTGTGTGTCAGTAACCGTGAGCAAGTCTGAGTGTATTTCCAGCTGTGGGTGTGTGTGTATTTCTGTGTCTGTGGCAGACAGCGTTTGCACATGTGTTTCTACTGCTGCATGTAGATCAGTGAGTGTGTGCTCAACAGAGTGTGTGTTTGAGTGTGTGAAGGAGTGTGTGTTAGATTGTGTCTGGTTGTAATGTAAGTCCTCCAGTAGCAGGTAGGAGGCATCTTCTGGCAGGGCTGCAGTATGAACACTCTGACTACCTGTGAGCAGATACAAACAAATGAAAACATCCTAATATGAACTGATGCATACTAGTGAGAAAGATTATTCTAAAAATAATTAAGGCTATTATTTGAGAGATAAGACATTAAGCCAAAGTCAAGGCCAAGCTACAGAACAGCACACTGGAGTTAATGGGGCCTGTTGAGTCTGTATGTTTGAATAGATCATAATGTCTTTCCATTCACTTTATTCCTGTCCTATCCAATCCGTCTGTGTGCAGGACTTCACATACTGAGGCCTATCCCACACCAGTTAGTCATGACGCTGACTCATGATACTACCCCAAAAACCAAGCAAAAGTGTGAGAAGTATTATGAAAAAAAAAATCAGCAAAACAGTTGTATGCCTCTACACACCAGTGAAGTTTCTCTTAGTTTACATTCATACTGTATGTGTGAAAACATGGATGCTTCACACCCAGATCTATACAATCAGTACAGTTTCAAGGTGGACACCCAAGATTAGTGTCATCAATTAGGAATCTAATCAAATATTTCCCCTTCAGTTCCTGAGATATGATGTTGAGTAATGGCCAGAAAAGTGTTTTTTGCAGAACATTATGATGTCACAGTGAAGCTGACCTTTGACCCTTTGGATACAAAATGTCAATGGGGGGGCTCATGAGAATGAGAAACATGTAAGGTCACATTGTCTTTGACCTTTGACCACCAAAATCTAATCAATTCATCCTCGAGTCCAGGTAAACAATAGTGCCAAATTTAAAGAAATTCCCTCTAGGCGTACTTGACATATCATGTTCACAAGAATGAGACAGACAGACATATGGATGGACAGATATACATAGGTACGTAAGGATGGATGGACAAACAACTCGAACACATAATGCCATGGCTGTGGCCGGCTCAGAGGCATAAAAAATTTCACTATCATTACATTTCCCTGTGTATCGTAGCATAAGATTTCAAGTATAAAACCAGAAGACAATGTAGGGCCGGTATCAATGTAGGGCTGAATGATATGAAGAAAATCAAAGATGACAATATTTTTGACCAAATACCGTGATTTTATCAATATTGCTGCAAATATGGTTGATTGGTGCTTTCACAAAATATTTATACAGTGGTTTTTGATGTATAATCCTCAGTACTGTGGATATGACTAAGTGGGTAAAGGCAAATAACAGACCAGTGTGTTAAGTTCAGAAAATTACATCACTTTACTATAATGCAGCCTTTAAAACCAGTAAAAGACAAGATATTACCATATCCAAAATCTAGGATAATATGCGGTCTCATATCACAATATCAATATAATATCTGGTAACCCTCTGTCCATGTATTATTTTCTTTAAGGTATTGAAACACAAAATATAGACAAAATCTTAATTTGTCTTTCCTACCTGGGAAAGGGAGCACTACAGTGTTGTCATCAGCAGTGGATGGCTCATCAATCGAGTTGGAGGAACTTCCTTAATGAACAGAAAAACAAATGTAGAGAAGATGAAACAAATAGATACATACAGTACAGTAATGACACAACGCTACAAGCTTACTGAAAATTTTGGTAATGTAAAGGCTAATATATACTCTGACAGTGTCGGTTAAACAGTCTAAAAGACATTTGTCCCTGGAAGCATGTATGTGTGTGAGTCGGGGGGGTAACAGATGGGACAATATACTGGCCATATTACCTGATCAGCTTATCATATGTATGTTGGCTTAGTAAGTCAACCAGTAAGTAACAAGAAATTGCATTGCACATGCACAAGATATTTTGAGGTCAGTTAGAAACATATATGTCCGTTGTCTATGCAAGAGTTTATTTTTCAACTTTAAAACATCCCACTCAGTTAATATCTTTGTAACACTTTTTGGAAAAAAAGTTTTTTATGAAAACAACAACAACTATATCATTATGAAACTCTCAAATATAGAGTACATGTGTAAAATTGCGTGCCACGAAAAACTACTGGTGGTAGTGGCCGGTAGGCAAGATATATCTTGCTCTGGAAATGGTGGACAGATTGACAAACTGACAATACCATCCTTAGGTCACACTGCCAACAAACAAAAAAGCCTGTTGCATATACAGTCAGGTCCATAATTATTTGGACAATGATACAGTTGTCGTCATTTTGGCTCTGTACACCACCACAATGGGTTTTAAATGAAACAATGAATACCTGCGTAAAGTGCAGACTCTCAGCTTTCATTTAAGGCTTTTTTCAAAAATGTAGTATGAACCGTGTAGGAATTACAACCATTTCTTCACACAGTCCCCCGACTTTAAGGGCTCATAAGTATTTGGACAAACTAACATAATCATCAATTAAACAGTCAGTTTTAATACTTGGTTGCAAATCCTTTACAGTCAATGACTGCCTGAAATGTTGGACACATAGGCATCATCAGATGCTGGGTTTCTTCCCTGGTGATGCTCTGCCAGCCCTTTACTGCAGCCGTCTGCACTTCCTGCTTGTGTTTTGGGTGTTTTGCCCTCAGTTTTGGCTTCAGCAAGAGAAACGCATGTTCAGTTGGATTCAGGTCAGATGATATGACTTGGCCATTGCAAAACATTCCACTTCTTTGCCTTAAAAATGTCTTTGGTTGCTTTTGCAATATGCTTCAGGTCAATGTCCATCTGCACTGTGAAGCATCGTCCAATGAGTTTTGAAGCATTTAGTTGAATCTGAGCAGGTAATGGTGCCCCAAACACTTCAGCTTTCATCCTGCTGCTCTTGTAAGCAAGACAAGACTTCACTAGAATAAATACAGAGGGTTTATCACAAGATGCAAACCATTGGTTAGCCTTAAAAATGGAAGGCCAGATTAGAGTTTGTCAAAAACCATCAAAAAAGCCTGTACAGTTGTGGAACAGCATACTATGGACAGATAAAACAAAGATCAACTACCAGAATGATAGGAAGACAAGAGAAGGAAGAAGGGAAGGAACTGCTCATGATCCAAAGCACACCACCTCATCAGTGAAGCATGGTGGAGGTACTGTTATGTCATGGCCATGTATGGCTGCCAGTGGAACTGGTTCTCTTGTATTTATTGATGATGTGACTGCTTACAAGAGCAGCAGGATGAAAGCTGAAGTGTTTGGGGCACCATTATCTGCTCAGATTCAACCAAATGCTTCAAAACTCATTGGATGATGCTTCACAGTGCAGTTGGACAATGACCTGAAGCATACTGCAAAAGCAACCAAAGACATTTTTAAGGCAAAGAAGTGGAATGTTCTGCAATGGCCAAGTCATATCATCTGACCTGAATCCAATTGAGCATGCGTTTCTCTTGCTGAAGCCAAAACTGAGGGCAAAACACCCAAAACACAAGCAGGAAGTGCAGACGGCTGCAGTAAAGGGCTGGCAGAGCATCACCAGGGAAGAAACCCAGCATCTGATGATGCCTATGTGTCCAACACTTCAGGCAGTCATTGACTGCAAAGGATTTGCAACCAAGTATTAAAACTGACTGTTTAATTGATGATTATGTTAGTTTGTCCAAATACTTATGAGCCCTTAGAGTCGGGGGACTGTGTGAAGAAATGGTTGTAATTCCTACACGGTTCATACTACATTTTTGAAAAAAGCCTTAAATGAAAGCTGAGAGTCTGCACTTTAAGCAGGTATTCATTGTTTCATTTAAAACCCATTGTGGTGGTGTACAGAGCCAAAATGACGACAACTGTATCATTGTCCAAATAATTATGGACCTGACTGTAATTACATCAATCAATGATATGAAACAGAAACAATCTCATTACTGACACTTTACTACTTTATTTTATTGTTTCTCAGCTGTCTAATTAATAGATAAACTATCACTGCACTGCTGGCTATTGGCAGCTCCTATGCACAAATGTGTTATCAATATTAAAAAGTAAAAAGCTCAATTGTTAGAAAACAAATCACTCTCTGACTCACGGTAGCCAGATGGTACTGGAGGTCCCTGCTCCTCCACATCATTATGATTAAATACATGACTGGTGACATCAGCTTCTCTGTAGACCAACATGGCAGCTGGGGGTGGAGGGCTGGGTGTCCTGATCTCCCACACTACTTCCTCCTCCTCTTTGTCTTCTTTCAGCTGGACATCTGATTGGTCATTAGCTCCCAGATGGGTGTTGTAGTGATGGACAGATGTCTCACTCCCTCTGCTATGATTGGTCGCTCTAAGTTGATGCCCTCTGACATCCTGGTTTACCTCTTTATAGGTGAGGTTAAGACGGAGGTGGGAGGGGCCTGTGGTGATGCCTTCTGCAGCAGTGATGTCATGAGATGTGTGAGGGATGGTGTACTCATAGGTGATGTGGGGCAGCTTCCCATTCAGGTTATAGTACTTCATGTCCAAAGAGAAAATCACAATTTAACTACCTCATACCGAATTTAACTCATTCCTTTACTATTGTAAAATGAAACACACATATACCTGTGTGTCCTGTGCGTGCATGTGCGTGCGTGCGTGCGTGTGTGTGTGTGTGTGTGTGTGTGTGCCTGTACTACCATAACATTCAGGCCCTGAAGTGTTGGTCCCTGGGCAATGATATACTCCAGCCCATCAGAGAATACATTGCTTGGACGTCGGTATTTAAACACTGTTCCTGCCACATGGAAGTTTTGAGGATTGTCAAACACAGTGTTTCCATTGAAGAAGAAATGACCAGCTTCATCTGACAGGGCTAGATAGGAGGGGAAACGTCAGGCGGTGGGACTAAGACAGTAATATTCAAAACTGGATCAGAACCCCAAAAAACCCATAGTCAAAATATTAGTCATTTTCAACATGGTGGTACTAAAAATAAAGGGTAACACTTTACTTGAAGGTATCTACATAAGAGTGACATGACACTGTCATAACTATAACATGACACAGTCATGAACCTGTCATGAACATTGTGAACATGTCATGAATGTTTATGACTGCAGTCGTTAAGTGTCATTTGTTTTTTGTAATGACAAGTTGACATTGTTTGGGTTGTCTTGATTATGGCAACTTGACATTAATCAAAGTGACATTACATTATCTCTGTCTCTCTCTCTTTCTGTCTCATTGTGTCATACGGATTACTGTTAATTTATTATGTTGATCTGTTCTGTACGGCATCTATTGCATGTCTGTCCGTCCTGGAAGAGGGATCCCTCCTCAGTTGCTCTTTCTGAGGTTTCTACCGTTTTTTTCCCCTGTTAAAGGTTTTTTTTGGGGGAGTTTTTCCTTATCCGCTGTGAGGGTCCTAAGGACAAAGGGATGCCGTATGCTGTAAAGCCCTGTGAGGCAAATTGTGATTTGTGATATTGGGCTTTATAAATAAAATTGATTGATTGATTGACCAAAAGTTGTCTTTGTCATGACTAGGAATGTCCCGATCCAGCTTTTTCACTTCCAATCCAATACCAATATTACAGCCTTGAGTTTTGGCCGATACCGATACCGATCCGATCCAAGCGCATATTATACATATTCACTTAATTTGTTGTCAGTCATATTAGAAAAGGTTTGATCAAGCGATATTACTCTAACAAGAACAACTTAATCAGGTTAGTTAGAATGATCCACAACAGTTAGTATGAGAAACTGACCCGTTTATTGTTAACAGGGTTAAATAAACAAACTTTAAACTTGAACATTAACATTAAATAAAACATATAGCTGGTTTGCTTTGGCTGCTTTGGCCCCTTAATAAATAGAAAATAAATCAACACAAGAAATCTTTAAAATGTCTAACAATGAAATTAAAATAGCAGCAAGACTCCACACACTTGTGCTTTGGCCCCCTAATAAATAAAAAAAGATTAACACCACAAGACATTGTTGACATTTAACAAACAATGCAGCCTTTCCTTTTCAGTTATTTTATTAGTGTCAGTGCCAGCCTGGTGCACAGTCACACAATATTGTACAACTGTTTAATAAACAAGCAATAGTCCATCCATGGCTCCAATTTCACTAATTGTGCCCAAAACAATGCCATCAGTGCTCTTTACTTAAACAGTAAGAGTGTAAACCAAATAAAAATATCACTCTCAAAAAACCAGAGCAGAAAACAACTAGTCAGCTAACTAAATTGACCGCTACTCTTCCTACCCTCAGTCTGCCATCTGCATGCTGGCCTGGTGGATTGATAGTAAGAGCTGGAGCGGATCACTGGAATGGACTGCTTGAATCGCAGAGTGCTGAGCTGGCCGGAAAACCTTGATCGGACTCGGTGAAAAACTGGATCGGCATTTTTCCATGCAGTCCGATCCAATGCCGATGCACGTTTTTTTGCTAATATTGGCGGCCGATACCGATCCGAATATCGGATCGGGACATCCCTAGGACAAGTTGACATTAAATTTGTTTGGGATGTCCTTATAATGACAACTTAACATTAACCAGGATGACATTACCAGAAGATGTCTTTATGTTAATGTCAAGTTGTCATTATAAGGACATCCCAGGACATCCCAAACAAATTTAATGTCAACTATGACATGTACATGTTTATGGCAAGTTCATGACAGTGTCATGTCATAGGCTAGTTATGACAGTGTCATGTCACCCTTATGTAGATACCTTCAAGTGTTACCAAATAAAGCTACTGGTTCTTGTTTTCAAATCAAAACAATCTATATGCAGTTGGCACAATTAAAAATTCAGACCATGTGTAGCCTTTCTTATTTCATATGGATATATTAAAACACATAAAGCTTTATAATAAAACCCATCCTAGATCAACTGTTACAGTAGGTTTTGCTTTAATTGCTGATTTAAATCTGATGATTTCATACTCAGTTTATTGACCTTAAACAAGTTGTAGGTTCTCACCCAGAATGTTCTCAGTCTTGTGTCTCTCTATGATCTGAATGTCTGAGGCTCCAGCTGGGATGTTGGTAATGAACACATAGCCTGATGAAAAAAACAAACACCTACATCAAACACTAATCATCAGGGACCAGTGTCACAAAACTGTGTGCAAAACAGAACAAAACATAGACATCAACATGGCTAAAATGTAAAATATGCGGCCAATTAGCCTCCTAAATTCAGATACAAAAATATCATGCAAAGTTCTTGCAAGAAGATTAGAAGGCCAGCTTCCTCGGGTGGTGGGAGGGGATCAAAATGGATTTATCCAGGGTAGACAGGGGTTTCACAATGTCAGGCGACTACTTAATATTTTACACAGTCAAAGAGCAGCGAAAGGCACAGTCTTACTTTCACTCGATGCGGAGAAGGCTTTCGACCGCGTCAAGTGGCTTTATCTGTTCAAAGTGCTTATCCGCTTTGGCTTTGGAGATAGATTTTGTAAATGGGTTAGATTGCTTTGTACAGGACTTACTGCAGAAGTCTTAACCAACAATGTGGTCTCTAAACATTTCAATATCTCTAGAAGTTGCCCACAAGGAAGCCCTCTTTCCCCATTACTATTTATTCTTGCAAGAGAACCACTTGCTATAGCAGTTAGGATCAGAACAGATATTTGTGGAATTTGGGAAGGTCATTTGGAACATAAAATAGAGCTTTTTGCCGACGATATAAATTTTATTCCTAAAAAAATTAAATAGTTCCATTCCAGCACTTATAGATCGAGTTGAAACCTTTGGGAAAATATCTGGATACAAAATTAATTACTCAAAATCTTCTATAATGTTACTTAATGAATCAGATAGGATAAATGGCAATGTCCATGTCTCTCCTTTTAACTCTACAGATAATTCACATAATAACAATAATAATAATAATCACATATTTAGGTATAAAAATTGTCCCTGAGGTGAACAAGATTTCTCAAATAAACTATGACCCATTGCTAGAAACTACGACCTCATCTCTAGAACGCTGGACATCATTACCAATATCAATGTTTGGCAGGATAAATACCCTAAAAATGAACATCCTTCCTAAATACCTTTATTTATTCCAAAATATAGATACAATAGAAACCTTTATTGTCATTGTATGCTTGATACAACGAAATTGGAGAAGCAACTCCATATGGTGCAAAAACATATGCAACAGTCAATCCTCCATCCACTATCATCACTTGTACAACATAAACACAAAAGGCTACCAAAGACAACATAAGCAGTAATCAATCCTCCATCCACTCCCCTCACTCATACAAAATAAAACACGAAGGCTACCAGAACATTTCATCCAACATCTTAGATGCACATATAAAAAAACCCATTAAAAAACAAGTCCATATAGGGCAATCACAGCCTGCCTGTGATTCAAGTGCAAGTGCTAGCGTGCAAAACAGCAGTGCAAAACGAGTGCAAAGTGCACCGAGTATTGAGTAGTGTGCAGAGTCAGTGCTATTGAGAGTTCAGTTCAGTGATGGCCTGTGGGAAAAAACTGTTTCTGAATCTGGATGTGTGTGTTTGGATGGATCTGTAGTGTCTGCCTGATGGCAGCAGCTGAAACAAGTAATGTCCAGGGTGTGTGGAGTCTTTTTTAATGTTCGAGGCTCTCTTGACGAAGCGAGAGGTGGCTATGCTGCTGAGGGAGGGCAGTGAGCAGCCGATGATTTTTTCCGCTGTGCGGGTCACTCTCTGCAGAGATTTTTTTCTCTGCTGCTGTGCTGCCTGCCTACCACACTGTTATGTTGTATGTGAGAATGCTTTCAATAGCTGAACGGTAAGTATATCCCCCTACCCCCTCCCTCTTCCTTGTTTACTAGAACTAGAAAATTGTTTACCAACTTTATCTGGCAAAATAAATGTCCAAGATTACGTCTGTCTTTAATATATCTACCATATGATCGAGGAGACCTTCAATGCCCAAACATCCAGTGGTACTACTGGGCAGCTCAACTACGGCCCATCATGTTTTCTCTCCTGAAAACACCCCTGCCTGGATAGACTTGGAATCCTGCTCGGTGAGGCCTAGCTTACCACTTCACTTGTATTTGTATTCAGTGGATCGGAAAAGTCTGAGAAAAAATACAGACAACCCCATTGTACTAAACGTCATTAACATTTGGTTTGATACTTTTTAAACATCAATCTGTCCTGGTCTCGTTTTAGTCCTATTTAGGGTAACGTCAATTTCAAACCAGGGAGAAGCAATCCAGGATTTCGAACATGGGCTGAAAAGGGATTAAGGAAAGTGCAAGATATGTACAGAAAAGATGACGCATTTATCAATCAATCAATCAATCAAACTTTATTTGTATAGCACTTTTCATACATTAAAAATGCAGCACAAAGTGCTTCACAGAATAAAAACAAACAAAAATAATACATACATATTGAAAACCCGCCCCTCCCACCCCCACATATAAACACACACACACACACACACACACACACACACACACACACACAGTCAATATAGTCAATAACATGGCTGGGCACTGAGGAACCAGGTGAGGAAAGAACCACCTATGGGGAGCCATCCACACTGAGAGGCGCTATAGCTCACGGCCACAGGGAGTGCCGCCACAGAGACCACCCCGACCCAGACAGACCGGGGTGGACTCCACACATGGTGTGGAGATTAGGAAAAATTAAAGAGATTAAAGAAGAGTTAAAGATTAAAATAATATTAATAATAATAAATAAATAAATAAATAAATGAAGATTTAGAAACTAAAATGCATAAAGATTTAAAAATAAATCATTTAAAAGCATTAGAAAGTAAAAAGAACATATAATAGAAAAATTAAAAGAGTAAAAGAAATCAGTTAAAAGCTAAATTAAAAAGGTGAGTCTTGAGCCTCCTTTTAAAAACATCAACAATCTCTGCAGTCCTGATGCTCTCTGGCAGGCTGTTCCATAAGTGAGGGCCATAATGGCTGAATGCAGCCTCCCCGTGGGTTTTTGTTCTAACTCTTGGAACAATTAAAAGGCTGGTGCCGGAGGACCTCAGGATCCGCGAGGGTTGATATGATAAAAGCAGGTCAGATAAATAAGATGGCCCAAGGCCATTAAGACATTTAAAAACTAATAAAAGAACCTTAAAATCGATCCTGAAACACACGGGGAGCCAATGCAGCGATTGTAAAACTGGTGAAATGTGCTCCCACCCTCTGGTCCTCGTCAGCACTCGTGCGGCTGAGTTTTGGAGTAGCTGCAGGTTAGAGATGGTCTTTTTGGGAAGACCAGACAGCAGGGCATTACAGTAATCTAAACGACAAGAGATAAAAGCATGCATCAGCACCTCCATGTTAGCCTGAGAGAGAAACGGGCGGACTCTGGCTATATTCTTAAGATGATAAAAACCTGCCTTTGTTACATTTTTGATGTGTGGAATAAAACTAAGCTGAGAGTCAAAAATGACACCCAAGTTCTTTACACATTGTGAAGGTTTAAAATCTTGTAGTTTTGGTAAAAGTTTCTCTCTCTGGCCTTCAGGACCAATAATTAAAACCTCTGTTTTGTCCTGGTTGAGCTGTAGGAAATTCACTGCCATCCATGACTTGATATCTAAAATGCAGTTAAAAAGGGTATCAATTGGCCCTGTGTCATCAGGAGACACGGTGATGTACAGCTGTGTGTCATCTGCGTAACTGTGGAAGCTGATGCCGTGCCTCCTGATGACGTCCCCAAGGGGAAGCATGTATAGATTAAAAAGAATTGGACCTAAAATTGACCCTTGGGGCACCCCACACCTAATTTCATGCGTTCTGGAGGAACATGTATCCATACTTACAAAAAAACAACGATCTGTGAGATAAGAGCTGAACCAGTTAAAAACAGTACCAGAGAGGCCCACCAGGTTTCTGAGTCTGTTTAATAAAATGTGGTGATCTACTGTATCAAAGGTGGCGCTTAGATCCAGTAGTACTAAGACTGTGAGTTTTTGTGAATCAACATTCAACCTGATATCATTTAAAATGTTTAAAAGGGCTGTCTCGGTACTGTGGTTCATCCTAAAACCAGATTGATATTTCTCTAAAATACTGTTTCTTTTTAAAAAATCATTTACTTGGTTAAAAACCAGTTTTTCTAAAATCTTACTTAAAAACGGTAAGTTGGATACAGGTCGGTAATTATTAAAAATGTTGGGATCTAAATTACTCTTCTTCAGAAGGGGCTTCACCACCGCCGTTTTGAAGGCAGCGGGGAAGACACCCGTCTGAAGAGAGTAATTCACTATATTTAAAATCTGTTCCTCAAAGAATCCATAAAATGTCTTTAAAAGTGATGTGGGAATTGGAGTGATGTGGGAATCGGAGTGATGTGGGGATCGAATTTATGTCCTTTACAGAAATATTAACCAAATATAACATTCCAAAAATGCATTTCTTTAAATACCTTCAAATTAGGAATTTTATATCGTCATCTCAAAACCATTCATTGGACATACCTATTATTTCCTCATTAGAGAAAGTAATTATAGGACATTGTTATGATAAAGGTTTAATTTCACTCCTGTATGATTTGCTCATATCCGGGTCTGATGAATCTTCAAAACCTAAACTGAGACTGTAGATGGAAAATATAGATGATGAAATATCACTACAAGACTGGAAAGGGGCATGTATGTATCCAAGTTTAATGATAACATCCCTGATACATGTATCAAGTGCAATGAAGTAAGAGGAAAATTGTACCATATGGGAATGTGTGAAAGTGAAATCCTTCTGGCAAGATGTTATTAATATGATCGATCAGATGTTAGCTAAGAAGTTACCAATGGACCCCAAGCTTTTCCTTCTGGGTATATATCCAACCAATCTACCCTTACAAAGCAAAGAATCTAGATTTGTAGATATGTGTATATTACAAGCTAAACGTATAATTTCCCTTAATTGGAAAAACGTTGATGGACCAAGAATTGGAAGGTGGATTAAAGTGATGGCGTCAAACATGACAATGGAAAAGATAACATACATTATTAGACGGAAGCAACATGTTTTTGATGACATCTGGAGACCTTTTATATGTTTTTTTAAGACAGGATGCTAATGTTCATAACCTGCTTCAGCAGGAGGAAGCTCTGAGGGAGTAGAATGTCCATGTGGTGTGATACAATGTCGTGAGAAACACCCTTGAAATGCATCAATGTTATGATTGTTTTCAGTATTTGTTTATTTAATTAAAGTGAGTGTGTGTATATATGTATATGTATATATACATATATATATATATGTGTGTGTGTGTGTGTATATATGCATGTGTATCTGTATCCATTCAGACATGCGGACATGTATATATTGTATACCATATCCAGGGTCTTCTTATTGTTATTAGCATAATTATATTTATTATTATTATTATTTACTAGTCCATACCCATTGGTAGCTTTTCACCTTCTACCTATGCCAATCCTCAATGCCTATGTGCAGTTTTACATAGATTGACCACGTCAGTGAGTAGAAAAACGTGGGACTGACAGAATGACACACTCACATTTTCCGTGATTACGTACAGCATACCATACCATGACTTAGTCATACCAAAAATTACAAAGAAAAAACAAAACAAAAAAACATAAAACATTCGGCCACAGGGGGAGCCACAGCGATCGGTCGCATTTTAGCCATTTTTAAGCATTTTTCTGTTGTTATAGCGCCTCCCAGTTGCCAATGAGAGTTAAATTTCTCCAGTCACCTTGAGGCATCCTGTTCTACATATCTACCAAGCAAAAAAATCGATACGGCGGTTAGGCCTAGATAAGAAATTAGCTCTCTAGCGCCCCCATTTTGTTTGATTGGGTCAATAATGGAGGGGTCCCCTCAGATTGTGTGTGGTCATATGCCTACAAAGTTGCATGGTGATCGGTGAAACCCTTGAGATGTTATACACCTTTATGTGATGAGCCACGCCCTCCGCAATATTCATTGCCTTATAGAAGCTCAGTTTTAGTAGGTTTTCCAACTTTTGCCAAGAGGGAACTTTAGATATTGGTCCCTAGATTATGTTCACCCAGTTTCATGCAGATCGCTCAAACTTCCTAGGAAGAGATCTGTGAGAGCCACTTAGGCACAAAGTAATATTTGATAAAGTGTTTCTGTTGTCCAGTATATGCAATATGTTCTGCCTATATTTAAGTTCATGCAACAGTTTAACAACAGTATATGGACAGGTTATGTGTATTTTAAGATTTATAAGTTAAAGGTTTGCAATTTTTGTGTTCTGATGCTAAATGCAGTAAAGTATACTGTTTTGTTGCTTTACAACAGTTAATTGGGCTTTAGGGCAACTTGCCGCATGTGCGCAGTAAGGACAACCATGTGTGCAGCTAG
Source organism: Epinephelus lanceolatus (assembly GCF_041903045.1). Lineage (NCBI taxonomy): Eukaryota > Metazoa > Chordata > Actinopteri > Perciformes > Serranidae > Epinephelus > Epinephelus lanceolatus. The sequence continues at coordinate 3,425,154 of NC_135745.1, read as the reverse complement.
GATGTAGAGGAATCTGCATAAGCGTGGACTGAAATAAGTTTTTGACCGTGTATAATGTGCATAATGTGTGTAGTAGCGTGTCCAGTAAGCAGGTGACAACGTGTACAGTTTGGGACTGCTTTATACTGGTATTGGACCAGGTTTTTTTGTGCGTCTTCAAATAAAGCAACATCAACGTTTTCCCTGCGTCCTGTGGACTACTTGTGAGTAACACTGGGTTCCTCAAGAAGAGTGGATTAATTCATTGAACACGGGTCAGAACTAAAACAACTACTACAGATTAAGTGGCCGACAGTAGCAACTTGGACCTTAGTAAAAAAGGCCACTACATTAAGTCAAAAACTTTCAAACGAACGGATTATTACGGACAATAACGTTACGTTAAGGGACCCAACTAATTACTGGGATCGTCGGACAGCGCTCTTACAGGAGCTGCGGCAAGAACCCAGCGAGACATTGGATTACCTTACCAAGCGGTAAGCAGACAATGACTGTACCTTACCTTTCATGGTGGTCTGTTGGAATCGTATACTGTTGGAATACAAGGTACTGCTCATCACAACTGTAAAAGACGCATTTTTGTGAGTTAATTGGAGCCGACTACGTCATGGAGGAGGAAAACGCCGACAAAGACACAGTTGCGGATGATGGCCACAAGAGGGCAGTCAAATACACAGAAAGCTTTATGGAAAAGCGGCTGTATCATTACATAAATGGGAGAAGAGGTAAACTGAGACAAACGACTGCAAAAACTAACGAAATGGAGCAGTTAATGGAAAGTGAACTTAGAGGAAGTTAAGTCAAAGATGAAAGCACTAAAAACAACCTTTGAGGAGTTCAAAGAAAGCAACATATCCGTTCTGCTTTATCTCAATGAAGAGAAGAAAAGTGCAGACCAAGACTACTGGTTCAAACCTAAGGAAGACAGATTCCAGGACTTTATTAAAAATGCTGATATGTGGATTAATGATGCTGAACTTTACCAGGACAACCCTCAAATGTGCCATGATGAGGGAAGTTATATGGACAGTGTATCTATGGTGTCACGATCTAAAGCATCAAAGGCTGGCAGTGGGCGATTCAGTGCTTCATATGCATCTTCTGCACGTTTAAAAGAAGAAGCAACGCGAGTAGCTCTTGAAGCTAAGGCAGCTACTCTTAAACAAAAACAAATTTTAGCATTAAAGGAGGCTCAGCTACAATCAGAAAAGGAGGAATTGGAAGTTCAAACAGCTTTAGCAGAGGCCAATGCTAAAATCAGGGTTTATGAAGGATATGATGCCCAGGAAAAAGGTGATGTAATGAATGAATATGCTGATGGAGCACATACACCATACACTCCTGTAAAGAAGGAAAGCCATCGAGGAGAGGCAGGAACCAGCCATCAACATAACCTGCAGTGGTATGACAAACTCCCAAATATGTCACTCCCATCATCTGGAGCTGTACCTAAAGTGTTAAAGGTGGAAGAGTCAGGTGCTACAGCCAGTGGGGTTCCCCAGTACCAAAGTGACTCTACAAAAGACATGTACAAAGTCTTGAAACAGCAGACTGACATTACAGAGATGCTGGTGAAACATCAACAGTTGGCTCGTTTGCCACAACGAGATATTCCTGTCTTCTGTGGTGACCCTCTGGACTTCAGGTCCTTTCTCAAGGCATTTGAGCATACAGTGGACTCTAAAACAGACAACAGTGCAGATAAGCTGTACTTCCTGGAACAATATACAAGAGGTGAGCCACGTGATCTTTTAAAAAGCTGTCAGCATATGCCCCCCGACCGTGGCTACCTGGCAGCCATGCACCTATTGGAAGACCGCTATGGCAACAAACTGAAAATTGCCACAGCGCTTATGGAAAAGATGTTCAAGTGGCCACAAATAAAATCAGAGGACGCACAGGCACTCAACAATTTCTCACTCTTCCTCGTGAGTTGCCGCAATGCCTTGGAAGATGTCGATTATATGGACGAATTAGATAACCCGACAAATACGAGAGTTATCATCTCAAAATTGCCCTACAAAATCAGAGAAAGGTGGAGGGCACTGGCATTTGAGATTCAGGACAGGGATCGTAGGAGGGTGAGATTCACAGACCTGGTCATCTTTGTGGATAGGCAAGCAAAGATCACTGCAGACCCTCTTTTTGGTAATTTACAAGGCCCCACACCTGAAAAGGAGAAGAAGACATCCCCGATGAACAAAAATGCCAAGAAAGAGAGAATAAAGGGAAGCAGCTTTGCTACTAATGTAAGTACACAAAGAGACAAAGAAAGTGACAAGTCCAAGACAAAGACTGACAGGACACCAAGTAATGTTGCCTTCACCAAGCCGTGTCTGTGCTGCAAGAGAAATCACACACTTGTAGAGTGCTATCAGGTAGCAGAAAAAACTCATAAGGAAAAGTTGGAAGGAAGGCTGGTCTCTGCTTCGGCTGTCTAGTTAAAGGACACGTAAGTAAGGACTGCAAAAAGAAACTGGCATGCCAAACATGTTCAGAAAAACATTCCCAGAAAAGAGGATGTGTCAGAACAGGCAAGTGCAGACAGCCAAGAGGAGGCCAGTCCAGAGCCAACAGTGGTCTCAAGTGCCCTTGTACACCTAAAACAGGAGAAAACCACCTGTGATGGGGCCGGAGAAAAGTGTGTTCTTGCCATACTTCCTGTGTGTGTCAAATCAAAAAAAGGCAGCAAAATTGTGGAAACTTATGCATTTGTGGACCCTGGGAGCTCAGCCACATTTTGCACAGACTCTTTAGCACGACAGCTAAATCTTCAGGGAAAAGGAACTGAACTTGTCTTAACTACAATGAGCTTAACTAAGCAAGTGAAAAGCTGCCTTCTCAGAGACTTGGAGGTTAGTGGACTTGAGGAAAGTAACTTTATTAACTTGCCAAAAGTCTTCACACAGAAGACCATCCCAGTGACAAGGGAAAATATACCCACACAAAAGGACATTGATAAATGGCCACATCTACAGGAAATAAAACTGCCATGCACCGATGCTGAAATAGGGCTCCTTATTGGTAATAATGTGCATGAAGCGTTCGAGCCATGGAAAGTTATCCACAGTCAAGACAATGGGCCCTATGCAGTTAAGACAATCCTTGGATGGACTGTTAATGGCCCTCTAAGAGAACACAGAGACAGTGGATTGGATGGCAGTGAGCAACATCATGTCACAGTCAACAGGATTTCTGTGGAGACAGTGGAAAATCTGCTCATACAGCAATACAATGTCGACTTTCCTGAGCACAGCTGCAGTGACAAACTGGAAATGTCACAAGAAGACAAGCAGTTCGTCAACTCTGTCTCCAGTTCAGTGCATCATGTCGATGGGCATTACTACATTAACATGCCCACCAAAACATCACCAGTCAGTTTGCCAAACAACAGAAGTGCTGCGGTGCAGCGAGCGCTAAGTCTCAAGAAGAAACTCAGCAAAAATCATGCATTCCACCAGGAATACAAAGACTATATCAGTGACCTGTTAAAACAGGGTTATGCAGTAAAGGTGCCAGAAACGCAGCTGAGCCGGCAGGACGGGAGAGTGTGGTACATTTCACATCATGGGGTGTACCACCCACAAAAAAGGACATTCCGTGTAGTATTCGACTGTGCTGCCAGCTTTCAGGGAACCTCACTCAACAAGGAGCTGCTTCAGGGTCCAGACCTGACTAACTCCCTTATCGGTGTACTGACGCGGTTTAGACAGGATCATGTTGCAGTCATGGCAGATATTAAAGCAATGTACCAACAAGCGAGAGTTCCAGAAGAGGATACAGATCTGCTGCAGTTCCTGTGGTGGCCAGAAGGAGACCTCACACAGGAAATGGTGGAGTACAAAATGGTCGTCCACCTGTTTGGTGCAACCTCGTCACCTAGCTGTGCCAACTTTGCTTTACGGAGGACAGCAGAAGAAAACAGACCTGGATCTTCACCTGACGCTGTGGAAACAGTTCTCAGGAATTTTTACGTAAACGACTGTTTAAAGGCAGTCAGTAATGAGATTGAAGCCATTTCTCTGGGCAAGGATCTTGTGGCATTGTGCGCCTCAGGTGGTTTCCACCTTACAAAATGGACGAGCAATAGCCGGGCATTCTTAATGACGGTGCCAGAGAGTGAGAGAGCTAAGGAAGTTAAGGACTTAGACCTGGCTAGAGATGCTCTTCCAGTGGAAAGAGTGTTAGGTGTGCTCTGGTGCATAGAGTCAGACTGTTTCAAGTTCAGAGTCAACGTCAGCAGAAAGGCAGCCACAAGTGGAGTTTTATCAGTGGTGAGCTCCATATATGACCCACTGGGATTCCTTGTTCCAGTTGTGCTTCCAGCGAAGATCTTTCTGCAACAACTGTGCAAAGAAAAACTGACATGGGATGAGGAAATTCCTAACAAACTGGTACAATATTGGAACACATGGATAAATCAATTGCCACAGCTTTCCAGCTTCCAAGTAAGGAGATGTATAAAGCCTGAGGGATTTGGATCTATCGCGTCTGCACAACTGCACCATTTTTCAGACGCCAGCGAGAGCGGCTATGAACAGTGTCATTCTTGAAGCTGACAAACAGTGACGGCCAATGTGCATTGTGCTTTCATGATGGGAAAGGCACGCGTGGCTCCTCTCAAGCAAACCACTATCCCACGCATGGAGTTGTCAGCTGCTGTGGTATCCGTGAACATGGACGCTCTTTTGAGAAGGGAGCTCCAGCTGGAGCTAAAAGACTCAGTGTTCTGGACAGAAAGCACTGCTGTGCTAAAATACATTGGCAATGAGGCACTATGTCTGAAAACCTTTGTTGCTAATAGGGTTGCAGTCATCAAAGAAGCAACGAAGGTGGAGCAATGGCAGTACGTCAACACAGCAGAGAATCCAGCTGACTGTGCCTCTCGTGGGCTCACTCCAGAGCAGTTCATGGCCAATCAGAGCTGGATTAAAGGACCATCAGTTCTGACAGATTTGGACTATGAATGTCCAAGAAAGGTGGAAAGTGTGAAACTCGCCGAGGATGATGATGAGGTGAGAAAGACTGCCATTGTTCACTGTACACAAGTTACTGAAAGTACTGACACAGTAGACAAATTAATGGGCTACTATTCCAGCTGGCATCGTCTCAAAAGAGCTGTAGCATGGATGCTAAGGCTGAGAGAAGGTCTGCTATTCTTAAGCAAAAGGCGAAAAGAACTGGAAGCTGCAACTCAACAGGATAATGGCTCAAGCAAAGCAGTGACCAATATAAACAAAGAGATGCAGCAGTATAAAGCAATCTTGAACAAGGGGTCTCTGACCATGAAGAATCTGAAAGCAGCAGAAATGGAGATCATCTGCTATTGTCAAAATAGCAGGTTCCAAGCTGAGATCTCATCATTAAAAAGAGGGACACAACCAGTCAAAGGGAACAGCCACATTCGTAAGCTAGACCCAATGCTGCAAAATGGCATGCTAAGAGTAGGGGGTCGTTTCAGTAAATCTGCAATGCCTGAGGAATCCAAGCACCCCATAATCATGCCAAATGATATGCATCCCACAATGCTGCTTCTGAGGGACATACATGAAAAGGTTGGACACTCAGGGAGAAACCATGTGCTCTCTCGCCTTCGCCAAAAGTTCTGGATCCCGGCAGCTAATTCTGCAGTGAGGAAACTTATATCCAGGTGTGTTACATGCAGAAAAATCCAAGCTAAGGCTCATGGACAAAAAATGGCGGATTTGCCCGCAGACAGACTGTTACCAGATAAACCACCTTTCACTGGGGTAGGTGTGGACTATTTTGGGCCGATAGAGGTCAAAAGAGGTCGCAGCATTGTTAAAAGATATGGGGTATTGTTTACCTGTCTGACAACCCGTGCTGTGCACTTAGAGGTGTCCCACACACTTGACACAGATTCGTGCCTAAATGCACTTAGACGCTTCATGTGCAGGAGAGGTCAGGTCTCCGTCATCAGATCAGACAATGGCACTAACTTCATCAGTGCAGATAAGGAGCTACGTGCAGCTATGCAACAGTGGGATCTGGTCAAAATACAGGATACACTTGCACAAAAAGGAGTCCAGTGGATTTTCAACCCACCTGCTGGACCTCATTTTGGTGGAGTGTGGGAATGTCAAGTGAAATCTGTAAAGAAAGTCTTAAAGTCTGTCCTGCACGAGCAAACGATAGATGATGAGTGTTTACAGACCCTATTATGCGAAGTGGAGAACATTCTTAATGACAGACCACTAACCACTTCCTCTGAGGACCCAAACGATTTGAAGCCGTTGACACCCAATCACCTGCTCTTACTAAGGAAACAGCCCTTGCTTCCCCCAGGACTGTTCAGCAAGGATGACTGTTACTCACGTCGGAGATGGAAGCAAATGCAGTACCTGGCAGACCTATTTTGGAAAAGGTGGGTGCGCGAGTACTTACCCAGTCTGCAGGAACGGCAGAAATGGAACACAGTCAAGCAAAACTTAATGCCAGGAGATATTGTAATGATCCTGGATGACAACGCCCCCTGGAGCTCATGGCTTCTGGGAAGAGTCGTGAGCACCACATTGGACTGTAAAGGACTCGTTCGTCGAGTTCTGGTGAAAACTAAATCCAGTACTCTAGAGAGGCGAGTTGCTAAACTTTGTCTCATATGTGAAGTTGACACTTAAGTGTTGTACAAAGGTACAAAATAATGCAGAGGTGTATGCAGATTGCCACCTCATTTGTGCATATCAACGACAACAAAAAAAAAAAAAAAAGAAAGGTATGACACAATGTATCTATGCTAATTTTGTTGTTAGATTTGTTATAATTTGAAGTGGCTCTTGTAATTGTAATATGTTTGATAATCATAAGTCCTCCTGCCTTACAATTAGGGGCCGGAAATGTGAGAGCCACTTAGGCACAAAGTAATATTTGATAAAGTGTTTCTGTTGTCCAGTATATGCAATATGTTCTGCCTATATTTAAGTTCATGCAACAGTTTAACAACAGTATATGGACAGGTTATGTGTATTTTAAGATTTATAAGTTAAAGGTTTGCAATTTTTGTGTTCTGATGCTAAATGTAGTAAAGTATACTGTTTTGTTGCTTTACGACAGTTAATTGGGCTTTAGGGCAACTTGCCGCATGGATTGAAATAAGTTTTTGACCGTGTATAACGTGCATAACGTGTGTAGTAGCGTGTGCAGTAAGCAGGTGACAACGTGTACAGTTTGGGACTGCTTTATACTGGTATTGGACCAGGTTTTTTTGTGTGTCTTCAAATAAAGCGACATCAACGTTTTCCCTGCCTCCTGTGGACTACTTGTGAGTAACACTGGGTTCCTCAAGAAGAGTGGATTAATTCATTGAACACGGGTCAGAACTAAAACAACTTACTGCAGATTAAGTGGCCAACAGTAGCAACTTGGACCTTAATAAAAAAGGCCACTACAAGATCCATTTGAAGTGTTTTTCAAAAAAATTCAAAATGGCGGAAAATCTATATAACTGGAAGTTATGGGTTCTTGAGGCAAATTTGTTGCTCATGAGGAGAGGCATCTCTGTGCAAAGTGTCATGTCTCTACGACATACGGGGCATGAGATATGCCCATTCAAAGTTTGCAATTTCAATCGGTTGCTATAGCGCCCCCCTTTGGCCAATTGATGTAATATTGCTTCATTCACATCCTCCCATGCCCCTCTACCACTCTGCCAAATTTCACATGGATTGACCATGTCAGTCAGGAGAAAAACGTGGAACAGACACACAGACACACCCACAGACAGAGTTTTCGTCATTATATAGTAAGATTTTTTATTTATTTGTTTTTGCTTTATTTTTAATTTAATTGTATTTATTTGTTTATTTATTTTTTAAATGTTGTTTTGGCACATTTTTCCTGTGCTTGTTTGGTGAGGGTAAGAGGGGATGGGAGGGTGAACAGGGAGAAAAAGTTTGCTTTGTTGCACATAATAGTGACTCGCTCTTTCATCTGCTGTAATTTGCAAACGAAAACTAATAAATACATTTAAAAAAAAAAAAAAACATGGCTAAAATGTCCCAAACACATGCTCTGCGACTCAAAATGGCGTTGCTTGATCTCCCAAGAGCGGGGACACTTGGGAGAGCCTTTCTTCTTCATTTTTGTTTTCCTCTCCTCTGCTTTCTCCTTAGTGATGACCACTAATAACTACACTACACTTACACTTACACTAACAATGGTGTAATACCCATTGGGTGTTTTTCTATTGTTTTCTTAGCATGAATTTCCTGTGGTACAGAGCTATGTGTCCCATTGCTGAAAAAGGAGAGGACACATGTAGACTTCTTACAGGAGACCCATTTATGTGACCTTGACCGCTTAAAACTCAGAGGAGATTGGGTTGGCCAGGTTTTTCATTCTTCTTTTAATTCTAAAAGCAGAGGTATGGCGATCTTGCTTCACAAAAAACTGCCTTTTACATTGGAAAAATGCATAAAAAGACTCAGAGGGGAGATATGTCATAATTTCAGGCTGCTTATATGGGGAACGGCTAATTTTAGGCTGTATTTACTCCCCCAAAATATTTGAGGCTTCTTTGTATTCCAAGCTGCTGGCAGATTTATCCTCTAATATCTCACCCCTTGTAATTCTGGGTGGTGACTTGAACTCATGCTTAGACCCAGAGCTGGACCAAAGCCCCCACAAACTCATACGCCCATCTAGGAAAGCTGGCCACCAGGGAACTATGTAATGATTTGAATTTATTTGATATTTAGAGGATCCTAAATCCAAAAGTGAAGGACTTTACCTTCTTTTCCCGTCCACACAATTCATTTTCTAGAACTGATAACATCTTCACCTCAAGACAAGTTTTAGATAGGGTCAGTAAATGTACTATAAATGAAACAGCGCTGTCAGATCATTCCTTTATCAGACTAGAACTCAAACCACCTTACTATGACCTTTTCCATTAATGACATTCCTGATGTCTCTGCCTCAACCCTAGAGAATTTGTTATTATTTCATACACCTCAGCTAAAAGAAAGGAAGCGCTCAGACAACAACTGGAGTTAGAATGACAGATCTCAGATCTGGAAAGGGAGTTTAAACTTTCCCTTTCTAAGTCAGTGTTGCTGAGGTTGGACGCAGCTCGCTCTGCCCTTGATAATATTCTCACACAAAAAGCAGGAACAGCAATTTTGTATGCTAAGCACAGACTTTTCGAATCGGCCAACAAACCAGGTAGACTTCTGGCCCGCCTGGCAAAGGGCAGGGCTGATTCTAATGTAGTTCCTTCATTGAAAGATAGTAGTGGAATTAAACACTTCAAAACCAAACATATGGTTAATATTATGAAACGCTTCTACCAAAATCTGTACTCTCCAGAATGCCCTAATAGTATCAATGATGCAGTTGAATTTTTAGATCGTATATCAGTCGAAGGCAGGCAGTGTTTCCCCTACCTAGGGATGTAACAATTACCGGTAAAATGATAAGCCGCAGTAAAATTCCCGACGATTAGTATTACCATTTCAAAATTTAATTATCAATAAAACCGTGTTTGATTACCACACTTTGGAAAACTCACAGTGATACTGCTCATTGCCTGGAAAAGCAGCAGCAGTCCCTCAGACACAGGCGCGCATGCGCAGTTTGCAATGTTTGGCCTCTGAAAACATGGTGGAAGGCACCCACACGGACAGTGCTCCGGAGATTTTTTCCTGCTCTAAAAGGACAAAGTCTGAAAGCTGGACGTATTTTGGATTTTATAAGGATGCTGGGAGGAAACTAATTGAAGATAGTCACCCTGTCTGCAGAAAATGCAGAAAAAAAGTCTCCACGAAGGGGGGTAACACTTCAAATTTGATGAGCCATCTCTGTGACCACCACCCACAACTATACAGCAAGTGTACCTGTGCCTGGTACACACTACACAACTTTTCTGCCTGTTCTGAAAGTCACTACGTCACATTACACAATTGTGGAGTCATAAAATCATGCTGTGACTTGGCCGACACACCTGACACACTACATGATGGTCCACACCAATTATCCCCGGTCGTCTTTCATGACGTATGTGATGCCATCGGGTTATTCTCATCCTATTTTTATTACTTTTACTATTATTTCAGTCACTGTGTCTGTTCATGTGCCAGCCGAAATGTTGTTGTATAAACATAAAAAGCACCAGCAGATGGCAGGAGCTACATTTGAAGTACCGTACGCAAACATACAAGTCACCGAATCCTCCACAACAAGTTCCTACAAATGTTTCACAATAAAAGCCTATTTAGAAAATGAAGGGATTCTCTCAGCCAAGGTTATATGGGGCTTTTAATTTGAAACAAATTCAGGAAGTGTTGAGTTTGAAATCACGGCGCGATGCATTAACTTTATTAAGGCAGCGGGAGCGGATAAAAAGTAAAAATATAAAAACACAGAGGGAATGATAAATAACGGACCATCTATAATGTAGTCTGTTTCAAATGAAGCTGGTAGCCACTGCGGTTGTGGTGAGTAAAAGCCCCGCCACTACTTTTTAATACTTCATGTCCATCTCCATTATGAAGAAATAACATTGTTTGCTAGCTCGATGCTAATGGCAGTACTCAGCGGGTTGACAAAGTGTCTCTGCTGTTTCACACCATCATTTTCCCCTTTTACTCTGTGTGTGGTAGCATCCCTAGAGGAAATATTAAAAAGGCTGAGGTGTTGTTGCCGTACAGTTGTCTATGGCAGCAGCTAACTGTGTTTCTATTGGTCAAAGTGACCGCTGTGATGGGAGTAATCGTGAACAACAAAAACAAAATCTAACATGCTAGACTTTCTGTTAGACAAAAAGATGTCTGTGGATATTCTCATTTATCCAGGTCATAGTTATCATAGTGCTCCAAGGTGTGTCAGCAACGGTCACAATGACAGCAGGAGTTTCAATGGCCGTTGCTGACACACCTTGGAGCACTAACGTACCAATGACATCAGTGGCCTTGTGAAGGCCTCCTCAGAGGTTAAATACCTGGGTTTCCACACCAGTTTGTCAGACTAGTTCCAGCCTAGTCAGATAAGCATGAACTGATGAAGCCTCTTGGGTAAGAGGTGAAACGTCTTCTAAGACAAAACTAAGTCCAGTTGCGTTCACTTCAGTTATCTTGAGATATGTTAGACAGAAAGTACATTGTGATCTTTATTTTATTCGTTTTTCGAAATAAAACTTGGTTAAATGATTTCAGTGTGTGTATAAGTACTTTTTAAAAATTTTGAGCACATTTCAACAATACCGCGATAATAATGATAACCATGATAACCATGATAATTGTGGTCACAATAACCGTGATATGAAATTTTCATACCGTTACATCTCTACCCCTACCATCATAGTAGGGGGGGCACCCCGCCCCCTAACCCCCCCCCCCAAGGGTCAAGTTCATTTTATTTAATTGTATTTTTTATATAGCACCAGATCACATCAGAAGTCATTTAAGGTTACCTGTCCTATAGAACAGGTCTATACATTGTCCTCTTATTAAACACGGCAACACGGCACTATACACACTCTCAGTTGGAGCGAATACATGAAGATGTCTTTGGCAGATTCTCAGGTTATAGAATTAATCATGACAAATCAGAAGCCTGGCCGCTGGAAGATTTTGGGGACAGGGGTGCCTTGGATAACTTCCCTTTTAAATGGTGCGAATCTGGATTTACATATTTAGTTGTTAAAATCTCTGCTAATATACATAAATGATCTCTATAAACTTAACTTTGCCTCCATTATATCTATAATAAAGAATAACTTGCTTCGACGGGTTGATCTGCCGCTTTCCTGGTTGGGCAGAGATAGTCTCATTAAAATGAACATTCTCCCAAGGATTCTCTACCCAATGTAGATGCTTCCTCTGAGAATTAAGAAGTCTGTGTTTTGATATTGAGAAATCCATCTCCAAATTTATCTGGCGAGGGAAAAAAACATGTCTCAACTATAAGAAGCTACAACTGCAAAAAGTTCACTGGAAGGAAAGTTATCTTATCAGCACTGGCCACCATTATACAAAACAAAGCCTTTCCCCCTGGGATGGGCAAGAACATATTTCAGCTCTGGTATAACCAGGGTATTAGGATTATTAGCGATCTATTTGAGGCTGGCAAATTTCTATCATATGAACAACTTAAAGCCAAATATGGCATACCATGCCATTTTTATGGCTTTCTCCAGATTAGACACTTCAACAACAATCTAAATGTTCCTGTAGCCCAGCCAGTAGTCTCAACTATTGATTCATTCTGGCTACAATTTTGCTGGAATAAAAATTTCATATCACACTTTTATGGTAAATTGCAAACCCTAAACACATTCAACATTGACAGAATTAAAGTCATGTAGGAGAGGGATTTGGAATTTGAGTTTGGGGAGGAGGCATGGTCTGATGTAATGGAGTCAATAGGAAAAATCTTTTTATCCTGGGACACCCCCCCTGTGTGTGAAGTGCAAGAAAGAGGTTGGATCTTACATACACTGCATTTGGCGCTGCCCTCTGATACTTAATATTTGGGATAAAGTTTCAAAGGAACTCAACTGTATTTTTCAGAAGGAAATTCAAATGGACCCCTGTCTATTTTTGCTGAATGTTGCAACTAAGAGGCTCCCTTTAACATGTGTCCAGCAAAAGCTCTTGAACAAACTCCTCCTATTAGCAAGAAGGTGTATTCTGTTTCAGTGGATTAAGCCCAGACTATAAGCTCCTACTATCAACCAGTGGCATGGGGAAGTTTTGCCGATGGAACACCTGAGCTCAGTTTTAAAGGGGCACGAGAGAGCTTTTGATAAGCTGTGGGCACCTTTCCTGAGCTATCTTCCAAATAGCACAGTAGACCTTGTACTTAGGGGGCATGGTACTATAGATTGGCACCCTTTGAGTACCCCTGTGCATGGCTAAATCTCTCTCATGTTTATCTTGAATCTCTGGATTGGTTGTGCTCCCCCTGCACTGTGTCTCTATGTGATGCTGCCATCTTACAGTCCTTTTTCTCTCAACCCCCATAGGTCTGTGTTGCTTTATCTCTGTATCTCTGCTGTCATGAGTGGTTTTTTTTAGTTTTTTTTTTGTTTTGTTCCTGTTGTTGTTGGTTTATGTCTTGTTATTAAAACTAAAGGTGTTATTAAAGGTGCGCTAAAAGCTCACCAACTGAAACCACGTCTACTGTTAGTGCAGGGGGAGCACAGCCGGTGTAAGCCGAAGTTTGGCTGACCGGCGGACAGTGCACACACGCCACCAAAACCTCACAGGCAGGTTTCCAGAATATCAGGCACATTAACAATGCAATAAATAGCCACAAAACCACTATTCATTGCAACTATCTGCAATCAGCACATAAATGTATCTCTATATCGACTGTCCCATCACATCTGATATCAGATCAAAGGGGATTGGCACCATTTGGCACGTTTGGCATGCGTAATGGAAACCCAACCTGTTTGATTAACACAGCTGCAATCTAATAAGTTCACATCCCTCTCAGCCAGCCACAAACAGCCACAGCATCAGATAGGGAGTATATATTCAGCATCTGTCATCTTAGAAAAGCCAAAAGAAAAGAAACAGAGTGAGACTGCGAGAGAGAAAGAGAGAGCGCGCATGCATGGGAGAAACGCTGTCAACAAATTGTAAGTTATTCAATTTTATTTTAACCCGGAGGTTAGAGAGCCCAGCTCCCTCTCCAGCATCCTGAACCCCCCCGCCTGAAGGTGCAGGAAGGGCTGGTCCCGTGGCTGCACCTGGGCCGTCTGGTCTGGCTGCGCGCGGGCTGCGGAGCTTCCCCCGGGTGTCCCCGGCTGTGCGGCGGGCTGTGCGGGCTGTGCATCCTCCTCCTCCTGACAAGATGATCTTTATTTTTACGTTCTAAAAGCTTTTTTTTACATATACATTTGTACTTGTAGGGCTATAAGTTTACGTTTTTAGTTCACAGAAGCTGGTTATTGTTGTGTTTATGTCAAAATAAAGTTTATGAAACGTTTTCACATCTTTGATTTTGTGATTTACATGCCAAAGTGATCACAACTCATTTGGGAAAGACAAGTTCATTTTACAGGCTATGCATCATCAGCACGTGGAGGTCTGCTCGCAGTTCCGTATATTCGGACACTGCGAGCTTAGACCTCCCGGATTATGATGGTCATTATTACTGCGATTAGATCATTCTGATTAATGACTGACCATTAAGACGTGTTTCTGATAAATATTTTAATGTGCACAATAATAACCTTTCACATTGTAAACATATTTTTATTTGTTATCTTTTGCATATGTGTGGCTGCTCCCTGTGTCTGAGCAGAGTGCATGCGCGTTGTGCACCCGCCTAGAGACGCATATTACTAACTTGTTTAACAGAGAAATACTGCGCCGTTGACTTTAGACCAGGTTTTTGTTGGTCACTGGCGCATTTGCTTTTCCCGTCATCTAACTAGCAACGCGCCATGACTGCGCCTGACCACTCCTCATTTTTAGACGAACACGCCCAGAGAAGCGCAAGTTCATTTGCTAGTTAGACGACGAGGGTGCAGGGCGTGAAAATGACAACTGTGCCGGCATCTAAATAGCAATGACACTTGCGACATGGATTATGCGCCATCCGCCGTCCGCTTTAGAACATCTAAATAGGGCCCACGATGTGAGGTCCCACTGACCTTGACCACTGATTTTCAACCACAAAATTCTAATCAGTTTATTCTTCTGTCCAAGTGGACATTTCAGTCGAATTTAAAGAAATTCTCTTAAGGTGTTCTTGAGACATCCTGTTCATGAGAATGAGACAGATGGAAGCTCACAGTGACCTTGACCTTTGACCACTGAAATCCAATCAGTTCTTCATTGAGTCCAAGTGAATGTTTGTGCCAAATTTAAAGAAATTCCCTCAAGGCATTCTTGAGATATCACATTCACGAGAATGAGAAAGAGACGGTCACAGTAACCTTGATCTTTAACCTATGACCACCAAAAATGAATTTGTTTATCGTTGAGTCCAAGAAGACATTTGTGCCAAATTTAAACAAATTCCCTTGAGGCGCTCTTGAGATATCATGTTCACACGGATAGGACGGACGGACGGACGGACATTAGGACAGACTAACAACTGAAATAGATAATGCCTCCAGCCACGGCTATTACCAGCGCGGTGGCATAAAAAACATAGCTGACTTCAAAGTAACATAGAAATTACAATGTGGATCCAGCATATTTGGTGCTGTTGTGTAAGTGTAAGCACATTCAGCACCACATAATCTGACTTAAATCATAATGGTTCATGTTTTCTATATTGTTACGACTGTTGTCGTAATTTATTTTGTTTGCGTGTGTTTTGCTGCATGTGTTCTCTGTGCGTGTTCTCTGTGTTTTTCTGTATGCAAATAGGTGTGTGCCATAGCCCGGCGAGGATTGGTGAATTAGATCGGTGCTCATTCCTGATTGGCTGCCGCCAAGGGGGGTCAGGTTTTTAAAGGACAAAGATGGCAGTTGCTGTGAGCTAGCAGGCAGACCTCACCTTCCTCCTCTCCCAACCGGCCACACATATTGTTGTTGCAGTAAATCATTATTGTTAAAGACTGTTAAATCGTAGGGGTGGACCGCCAGTTGTGTTACCAACCCTTTTTCTCCTGTTTATTTAGTTAGGGAGGTAAGCTTTTTGTCATTTGTTTTTTTATTGTTTGGTTAGGTTATTTACTTACTCCCTGGGCAGGATTGTTTTTGTTTGTTATTTTGGCCTTAGTCCACCCTGAAGTTACTATTTCAGTTAATTCTGTTATTTAAATATTGTAAATAAATTCGCACTATTGATCGTTCCATACATCTTTTTCATTGTGGCTACTTGGGACTTGGGGAAGATGGGGGCCTTTCATGTTGTGTCCCAGACACCCCTAGACTGGGCATAACAATATGTATGCATATCTTGTCTACATGTGTGTTTGTGTGTGTGTTACCTAACTGTGTGAGTGCCTTCCTGTATGATCCAGAGATGCGCTGGCAAGACGTCCCGTTGCCTCCACACACTCCACATCTGTCTACTGTCTTACTGCTGTACAGCTCTCCATCACAACCTACAGGCTGCAAGAGAAGAGACATTAAAAATACTTAACACAGTTTCGTTGTTAGTTATTTGGAGGCTTCACAAATCCAGATAGTCAATTTTTCTCATCAAAAAGAAAAAAATGCTATTTATGAGTGTAAAAACAAAAAAAATACATAATAATAATAATGAATAGATGGAGTACAAATTAGTAATTTTTAGAGGAAAATAAAAGCATTTTTATCTTGTTGGGTTACCTGACATATTCCCTCTATACAGACTCCATGGTATTTGGCATCGCGGCAGAACGTACCATCATGGGCTGGAACTAGCAGCTGTCGCTCACCACTGATGGTTGTACACTGCAGGTCACATGGCTTATTGGAGATGCTGATGTAATCAGCTATACAGGAAATTATATATTTTAAAAGATATTTACTTTAGTGATCACAGCACAGGATTTCAGTGTAATGAAGTCAACAAAATTCAATGAGTTACATGTGGTTATCATTTGGGATTGCCCAAATGCAAAGTTGCCTTGTGCTGCTTTACTGTACCTGAAGGTGGTAGATGAGTAAACAAAATCTTTCACATTTGCTAGACTTAATACTCTGATCAAATTCAAAAATTATTAGAAGATGCCCCACTGACGGTTTTTAAACTATTTACTAGGGATGCACAATATTGTATGTAACAACTGATTTGACGGAAAACCGTTACTGACATCGATATATCCACTTTTTTCCCCACCTAATTTTAGTGATCATGAAGTGGAAGTCTGTAGTGGAATTAACATCATATAATGTATGCATACTCTTGACATGATGGCCCACCAGCAGACTGAGACATGAAATAGAATGCTTTTCAATACATGTAATATTCATTCATTGTGCAAAACAAGAAAAAGCATGTTGGCCAAAGTCTGATAGTTCCAAACCAAATACCAAACCTTTCATTTATTCAAGAAAAGTGGATTCTTAGAAGATTAGCCAATGAGTTTAAAGAGATCCAAATAAAAATAAAATCAAGAAAGGACGACATCCAAGATGTGAATGTTACTGCCAAGTTGGAGGAGCATGGAGAGAGGCCATACCAAGGTACTGTGGTTTCCAAGACTGTGGTACAGATTGATATCTGACATCAATATCAAACAGAGTTGATTGATATTCAACCTGGGTAAAGAGGTATCCACTGGAAGTATCTTCTTCCAAAGGCTTTTGAATTGAATTGGGAACACTGGTGCTGTTTGAAGCTCACACTGGAGCTGGGACAGGGCTGAAAAACACAAGAAAACACACACAAACACAAATAGAAAAGGATACCTGCAGCTTAAAGAGTTTTTTAGTTGTTGTTTTTTTTGTTTTGTTTTTTACCGATTTCTTCCATTAACCTCTGAGTTCTAAGGAGTCAATAGAGAATGAATCCACACAGTATCAATATCAGTGAATCATCATACCTGGTTTGGACAGAGCTGGTACTGTTTAGGAGAGCCAACACAATATGAGCTGTTTACATTCTGGGTGGTGGACAGCCTGAGTTAGAAACAGGATACAAGATAGGATGCAGAATATATCAAGTATATTAATATACTGTATCACATGGAAAACACACGATGCACAAGATGCATAAAGTAATACAGTATATTGCTACTGCCTCCAGCATCACATCCAACACTATAATCCCAATTAGTGTAGCATGAGTAGGCAATTTCAGCTTCAGTTAACATTTTAGATTCCGTCCATCCTGGTCAAAAACTGAGGCACTATTAAAAAATAATTTCTCTAGATGTGTTCTTGTTTATAAAAAATGCAGGGTTTTTTCGTCACCTGAAGTGTGAGTTGTGATGACATCAGAATCAGAATCAGAAATACTTTATTGATCCCCAAAGGGAAATTATTTGCGTTACAGGTGCTCCTTGCAAGAGTGGAAAGATAAGTGAAAATATAAGAAATTTAACAAGAGTATTTACAAATATATAGTTCAAATAAACAGGATTATTAACAAAAAATAAAAGTAAAATATGTGTGTGTATATATATATATATATATATGTATATATATATATATATATATATTGTAACCTAAACAAGATTATTTACACAATATATATAGTATAAATAGATAATACATAGAATATATACAGTCAAGGTGAAATGGGGTTATTGCATAAGTTAAATTAAATTATTGCACATGAGTGGGTGTGTCATATTCTACAGGTTGAAACAACAGGATGGAGAAGGCAACAGTAGAGAAGTTAAGTGAGAAATCATCGGGAATAGCGTGCAGTGGTCTCATTAATAGTTGGTCCATGCTTGTTAAAAACATACAAAAAAATAAAAAATATATCCACAATAACAGAACAAAAGTTTGCAGGTTATCAGTGCGATCTGCCATCTTGCTACAACTGTTTACTTCAGTCATGCAACACCCTCTGTTGATGACACATTCATGGTTACAATGGTTCTGATAAATAACTGGTGGAAACACAGGCTGGTTCACCAGATAGCACCAAGGTTCCAAGGGTCCTGAATGGAATTGGTTCAAGAACCAGAGCTAATTGGAGTTGTCGACAGCTAGAGTCCATGGAGCAAAAGAATCGGCAATAGAGGCTTGGCATTCACTTTAAACTATCCTCCGTGGGTATCAGGTGTAATATGTGACTGAGGTATGGAGTTCTGGATCCAGGGGGTGGGTGGCTTACACTTGGGGTTGTGACTTTAGCTATGACTTTATCATATATATATATATACAGGACAGGCCAAAAGTTTGGACACACCTTCTCATTCAATGCGTTTTCTTTATTTTCATGACTATTTACATTGTAGATTCTCACTGAAGGCATCAAAACTATGAATGAACACACGTGGAGTTATGTACTTAACAAAAAAGGTGAAATAACTGAAAACATGTTTTATATTCTAGTTTCTTCAAAATAGCCACCCTTTGCTCTGATTACTGCTTTGCACACTCTTGGCATTCTCTCGATGAGCTTCAAGAGGTAGTCACCTGAAATGGTTTTCCAACAGTCTTGAAGGAGTTCCCAGAGGTGTTTAGCACTTGTTGGCCCCTTTGCCTTCACTCTGCGGTCCAGCTCACCCCGAACCATCTCGATTGGGTTCAGGTCCGGTGACTGTGGAGGCCAGGTCATCTGCCGCAGCACTCCATCACTCTCCTTCTTGGTCAAATAGCCCTTACACAGCCTGGAGGTGTGTTTGGGGTCATTGTCCTGTTGAAAAATAAATGATCGTCCAACTAAACGCAAACCGGATGGGATGGCATGTCGCTGCAGGATGCTGTGGTAGCCATGCTGGTTCAGTGTGCCTTCAATTTTGAATAAATCCCCAACAGTGTCACCAGCAAAACACCCCCACACCATCACACCTCCTCCTCCATGCTTCACAGTGGGAACCAGGCATGTGGAATCCATCCGTTCACCTTTTCTGCGTCTCACAAAGACACGGCGGTTGGAACCAGAGATCTCAAATTTGGACTCATCAGACCAAAGCACAGATTTCCACTGGTCTAATGTTCATTCCTTGTGTTTCTTGGCCCAAACAAATCTCTTCTGCTTGTTGCCTCTCCTTAGCAGTGGTTTCCTAGCAGCTGTTTGACCATGAAGGCCTGATTCGCGCAGTCTCCTCTTAACAGTTGTTCTAGAGATGGGTCTGCTGCTAGAACTCTGTGTGGCATTCATCTGGTCTCTGATCTGAACTGCTGTTAACTTGCGATTTCTGAGGCTGGTGACTCGGATGAACTTATCCTCAGAAGCAGAGGTGACTCTTGGTCTTCCTTTCCTGGGTCGGTCCTCATGTGTGCCAGTTTCGTTGTAGCGCTTGATGGTTTTTGCGACTCCACTTGGGGACACATTTAAAGTTTTTGCAATTTTCCGGACTGACTGACCTTCATTTCTTAAAGTAATGATGGCCACTCGTTTTTCTTTAGTTAGCTGATTGGTTCTTGCCATAATATGAATTTTAACAGTTGTCCAATAGGGCTGTCGACTGTGTATTAACCTGACTTCTGCACAACACAACTGATTGTCCCAACCCCATTGATAAAGCAAGAAATTCTACTAATTAACCCTGATAAGGCACACCTGTGAAGTGAAAACCATTTCAGGTGACTACCTCTTGAAGCTCATCGAGAGAATGCCAAGAGTGTGCAAAGCAGTAATCAGAGCAAAGGGTGGCTATTTTGAAGAAACTAGAATATAAAACATGTTTTCAGTTATTTCACCTTTTTTTGTTAAGTACATAACTCCACTATGTGTTCATTCATAGTTTTGATGCCTTCAGTGAGAATCTACAATGTAAATAGTCATGAAAATAAAGAAAACGCATTGAATGAGAAGGTGTGTCCAAACTTTTGGCCTGTACTGTATATATATATATATATATATATATATATATATATATGAGATATGTACGTATGTATGTATATATGTGTATGTGTGTGTGTATATATATATATATATATATATATATATATATATATATATATATATATATATATATATATATATATATACAGTACAGGCCAAAAGTTTGGACACACCTTCTCATTCAATGCGTTTTCTTTATTTTCATGACTATTTACATTGTAGATTCTCACTGAAGGCATCAAAACTATGAATGAACACATAGTGGAGTTATGTACTTAACAAAAAAAGGTGAAATAACTGAAAACATGTTTTATATTCTAGTTTCTTCAAAATAGCCACCCTTTGCTCTTTGCTCCTTCTTGGTCAAATAGCCCTTACACAGCCTGGAGGTGTGTTTGGGGTCATTGTCCTGTTGAAAAATAAATGATCGTCCAACTAAACGCAAACCGGATGGGATGGCATGTCGCTGCAGGATGCTGTGGTAGCCATGCTGGTTCAGTGTGCCTTCAATTTTGAATAAATCCCCAACAGTGTCACCAGCAAAACACCCCCACACCATCACACCTCCTCCTCCATGCTTCACAGTGGGAACCAGGCATGTGGAATCCATCCGTTCACCTTTTCTGCGTCTCACAAAGACACGGCGGTTGGAACCAAAGATCTCAAATTTGGACTCATCAGACCAAAGCACAGATTTCCACTGGTCTAATGTCCTTGTGTTTCTTGGCCCAAACAAATCTCTTCTGCTTGTTGCCTCTCCTTAGCAGTAGTTTCCTAGCAGCTATTTGACCATGAAGGCCTGATTCGCGCAGTCTCCTCTTAACAGTTGTTCTAGAGATGGGTCTGCTGCTAGAACTATGTGTGGCATTCATCTGGTCTCTGATCTGAGCTGCTGTTAACTTGCGATTTCTGAGGCTGGTGACTCGGATGAACTTATCCTCAGAAGCAGAGGTGACTCTTGGTCTTCCTTTCCTGGGTCGGTCCTCATGTGTGCCAGTTTCGTTGTAGCGCTTGATAGTTTTTGCAACTCCACTTGGGGACACATTTAAAGTTTTTGCAATTTTCCGGACTGACTGACCTTCATTTCTTAAAGTAATGATGGCCACTCGTTTTTCTTTAGTTAGCTGATTGGTTCTTGCCATAATATGAATTTTAACAGTTGTCCAATAGGGCTGTCGACTGTGTATTAACCTGACTTCTGCACAACACCACTGATGGTCCCAACCCCATTGATAAAGCAAGAAATTCCACTAATTAACCCTGATAAGGCACACCTGTGAAGTGGAAACCATTTCAGGTGACTACCTCTTGAAGCTCATCGAGAGAATGCCAAGAGTGTGCAAAGCAGTAATCAGAGCAAAGGGTGGCTATTTTGAAGAAACTAGAATATAAAACATGTTTTCAGTTATTTCACCTTTTTTTGTTAAGTACATAACTCCACTATGTGTTCATTCATAGTTTTGATGCCTTCAGTGAGAATCTACAATGTAAATAGTCATAAAAATAAAGAAAACGCATTGAATGAGAAGGTGTGTCCAAACTTTTGGCCTGTACTGTATGTATATATATATATATATATATATATATATATATTATTTTACTTATTTATTTATTTTTATTTATTTATTTTTATTTTATTTTTTATTATTATTTTATTTTAGTGGTTTACTCATATGTATCTGTATATATGCATATGTATAGGTATGTATGTGAATATATATTTTATGCTCTATTTTTGTAACATCCATATACCTATCTGTATCTTTCCTTAATATAAAATAAAAATTTGTTCACAAAAAAAGAACCAGAGCTAATTTGGTGGAAAAGGGGTATGACTGCTTTGATGAATATGAAAATTATGTCAATCATATGCTCTGGCCTTCACTATCACCAGATCTCAACCCAGCTGAACACCTATGGGAGATTTTGGGGGGACATGTTAGTCGCAGCACTACAATCTTTGACAAAGAACTAAACTGAAACAACTTAATGTTAGGTCCTCCTCTGACACCTTCCTAACAGTAAATTATGAACGAAATATTATGAAAGAAATGTCTGTTAATAATAGCAAGGTTTCCAAGTGCCAGTAAAATTAAACCTGAGGGCTGAGCCTGTTGGCTGCCAGTTGAAGAACCAAAACTTAGTGGGTGTTCGGACATGATTGTACAAAACCAGGGTGAAGAAAAAAATAGGAAGAAATGTTACCATCCACAACCATCTTTTTTTCTAAAATCCATATTATGGTATACAGTCAGCTTATGTGACATCTCATCCATTACTATTTCTTGTGGAGTAAACACTACTTTGTTGCGATTCACTGACATTTAGTGCTCATAATGAAAAGTGAGTTTGTTTCTGTAAAGAGCACCTAGAGCAGCTGCCCCTATGAGCAAACGGTACTTATATACACTTCACACAACAAATTCAAAGTGCTCTATGCTGGCTAATGCTGATGTTATCCCCATTACTGTCTCACATTTCATTCACTAACTACTAACTACCGCCAAGTTTCTTACCATAAGTTGTTCAATTTTGTGCCAGTTCATCTCTAAACTCCACCTTCTTTTTGTTGTGGTGAACATTTCTCAGCTTCAGAGAGAACTTCTTTTTTCCAAGTGAGTAACACCTCTTTCCCATAAAGGATGCTTTTCAACCACTTTTCAGCACCTCCTTTACTTAAAGTAAAAAGAGGTAAGACTACTCTAAGCTAAAGAGGAAAACTGTAAACTAGTTTAAATCAATCAGCACACAATCATATTATGCTCTTTTCTGTCACTCTCTCCCTCTCTTCGTCCTCCCCTACTCACAAAGCTGATAACTAACTTGACCTAATATTTACCGGGATCTGCTCTACCACTAACCTTTCTCTAACTTCTCTTCATGTTTCTGACCACTTCTTCATATCCTATTATCTCCCCCATTTCAAACTACCAAACCTCCATCTTCATCAGAAGTTGAGTGAGTGGGCAGTAGTTATTCAGGCAGAGGGCTCTGGTCTTTTTGGGGAAGGGACAATGGTAGTCTTCTTGAAGCATACAGGGACAACAGACCAGAGCTAGCCTGGTAAGACAATCTTGATAACGTGAGTTCAACAATCTGTTTCGCTTTTTGTATCAGGCTAGAGCCGCTGCCACCCCATCTCATATCTGCACTGTAGTTGACAACCTAGGCAGCCAATCAGGGACTGCGCTGTACTTTATGACATAAATTGCAGGCCTCAGCTTGCAGAACAGTAATGGCAGCCTCCAAACAACAAGCACTAACTGTTACATTAACAGAGTAAACACAGAAGTAAGTGAAGTTATTGCAGAAATAGAGTCAAAAACAACAATCAGCCAAGAACAAGAGTACGCACTCGCCAAGTTTCTCGAAGGAAAAGGGCCTTCTCGCTGTTGTTCTGATAAGATTTGGCAAAAGCTTAATTTATCAAGTGGCTACATTGGTGATGAAGAAGATGTTCCCCAATGTTGTGTTATGCTGATTGGCTAAAGGAGTTTGTCTGTCAAGGCCAGTACTCCTGCCTACTGAAAGTGTTTGAGCGGCGCTGAGTCCAGACTGATACAGAGAGCCAAACAGAATGTTAAGCTTACAAGCTTACATCATCAGGATGGTCCTACCAGTCTCGACTGGAGCAGTGAAAGGTTGAAAATGTTTGTGAACACATCTGCCAGTTGATCTGTATACACCTTAAGAGCTCAGCCATGGAGGCTATCAGTTCCAGGTGCCTTGTATGAGTTACTCCCTTTGAAGGAGTTGCATGCATCTTCCCTGGATATTACTAGTGGGCAGGGGTCCTGAGCCTTTAAAACTTCCTTAGCAGGGAAGTTGTTTCTAAAGTGTGCACTGAGTTTCTGCCTATGGGCAAGCAGAAGCAGAACTAAGACATGATCCCATTTGCCAATGGTGGGGGGAGATGGAGGGCCTTTTATCCTTCCCTGAAAGGAGTGTAAACATGGTCCAGCCAAGCGGAAACCTCCGAGGCTGAAAATGAAGCCAACACTGGTATGCTAAAAACTGCAGTCCCTTTAATGGCCACTTAAGGCTGGCTCCAAAAGCCCCCGTGGACCAATATTTTAAAATGCCTGACTTTACAACCAAAAAAAACATGTTTACATGCCTGGTTAAAAAAAATAGTTTTGATCTCTTCATCTAATTTCCTCCTTCATGACAACTGTGCAGGGGGTGAATTTTTATATAACTCAACTGTTTTAATTTTATTAAGGCTTAAAGTTATGCATAATTAAGGATGTGGCCACTCCTAATGCCCAGACACACCAAACCGAGATTGGAGAACTAGCGGGGACGAGAGGCAATGCAGCAGGGTGCTCTCGTCGTGTCTCAGCCAACAAGTTGCACATGAACACACCAAATCGACGGCCAACAAGCGCATATGTTCTGTGCCTGAGAGGACACAACCCTCCATACCAGCAGATGGTGGTCGTCTGTATTTGTCATTCAAAAAGGGAAACCAGGAGACCATCTTGACACTAGTCAACCAGTTAGTACATGAACAACTAGGGGTGTAAATCACCAGCTTCATCACGATACGATATTATATTGATTTGTTTGGATAACGATACAATGTTTGCCAATAACACAAAGTCTGTCACGATATGATTTTGATTCGATTCGATTCAGGAGCCTGCGATCGATATGACGCAATATCATATATGTCATATATATCAATATCATATGCCCATCTAACACAATCATTTACATCAACTCACAAAAACAACTAGAAGATTTGACCATTTTATTTCTGAGCTCTGTTTGTTGTTTGAGCGGAGGCGCGCTTGCCCAGAAATGGTGACACAGACGTGCTTTGTGAATTTCAAAATAAATGTGTATCTTTAAGTTGATGATATGGATCGATGTTTTCACTTTGCATCGATGTTATCGGATCGTTAATCAATGAATCGATGTATCGATGTGCATCGATGTATTGTTACACCCCTATGAACAACACAATCCAATGTTGAAAGAACAGAATATATTTAATGTGTGCTAGTGAACAATAACACAAATCATCAGGAAACATTTCTGCTAAAGAGCTCAATAAATAAAGAAAAACAATCTTACCTCATACAAGTTTGTTTTGACCTCACTCCCTCTCCTCATTAGCTCTGTGTTTACATTTCTTACACTTATACTTTCTCTTTGCGTGCGCTGAACTGCCAATCAGACTAATTTCATTCACCATCAGGCACTGTCAACATTCTGAATCAGCGGAAAAAAGCCAACTAGCACCGGTGAAGGGCCAGCTGTGCAGGACGCACTGACAAAGGCGGCAGAGGCTCACCTACAGCCTAACTTTGACCGCTGGTTTGGTATGTCAGGGCCTAGTCTACTAGATGTCACCTCAGGTTCTCAGTTGGATCCACCCCATGCACCGCCCCCAGCTCCACCCTCTCGTCCAACTATGGTCACTTTAGGTAACTTCCGGTTCCAAAAATCCAAATGGCGATGGCAAAAAAGCCAAACTTGAGGCTTCAGAACGGGAGTCCACACACCAAAGGGCAAAGTAACAGTGACTGCATCCATTATTTTATACATTCCATAGGTCGGGCATGTTATCACCAAGCGTAGGACAACTGATGTGTTGGTAATATCTCTGCAGATATGTTGATGAGGCTGCTTTACTCTCGCTTCACATATTATTTACACTCTTATGATGACTGCAGGTATGCTGTACAATAAGCAGTGTGCAATTTGTTGGTCGGTGGCAGTCTGTGTATGTACTGTATGTATGTGCCATGTTATTTTTTATTTTCTTAATGGCAGATACTGTATGTGTCCAAGTGAAATTTCCTTCGGGACAATAAACTCTACAAAGGCCTGATAAAAGCAGTCTACAGCCAAGAGGTGCCTTTTCTGTCAGTAACTCCAAACAGCTTGTCCAGTACTTGGTTTTTGTCGGCAGGTGGTGTGTGCGGGCTGTGTGGGCTGTTCTCATAAACTGCACGTTTTCCCACGGAAAGCAATTCACCCAAATTCGTACATATCCCACATATCACATGAACAATGTGCTGACCAGAGTAAACAAGGAGGCAGTCCCAAGCAGTCTTGTAAAGAGGAAGGTGGGATGGGGAACAGGTAAAAAAACGTAGACTTTACCCTGGGACTTTACCCTTTTCGGAACCATGTGAACTTTGAGTCATTTTAAGATACGTTCTGACCATGTTTCTTTTCCTAACCCTAACTTGAGTAACTTCACTTGCCTCAACCTAACCTCTGTAACTTTACATTAATTACATAACTGTACGTTACAGATGTAATGTCATTCCTGGGGAGCAAATTCGTAGGATATCATACAAACTATTTTGCATGCATTTTTCGTAGGATATCACACAAATTGTTCTATGAGGATACACTGGGCTGTGTGAACAACCGATGTATAGTAGCAATATGTACCATGAAAGGTGTCGCTAATAGTAATGAACCCACAGTAAATTATCAGCTGACTCTACAGTTTTCTTCAGCTTTATGAGGAGCTTTTTTTCTTTTAGCTCATTGTTTTAGTTTTACGGCCCACAAACTTTGATCAATATGCTTATGTAATCATAGTTATTCAGTAATGTCTGCCACTGTCCATTTATTACATGTTAATTGTCTTGTCGTTGTATCATGCATGTCAGAATTTAGTTCTCACCTGGGTTTTTGTTGTTTCATGTTTTTGTTAAACAGCTGGACAGAAAAGTGAAAATGTGTAAAATTTTCCAGCTAACAAAAAAGTTTCACTCACACTGCAATATTAACAAATTAAAGCCCCTACAAGGAACTTTCATTTTGAGTTGATTTTGGCGACCCTGTGGACAAAAGCGGTAGTATTTTGCCGGAATGAAGCCTACATTTCCCATGAGCTCTAGCGCGTATTGTCGTAAAGATGCTTACCTGGCTCGCGCATGTGTTTGTTTTGGGGATGAATGTAATAACAAGACGGGAAAACTTTGCCCCCGCTCCTATCGGGGATCCCAGCTCACCTCTGCCGCGCCCCAGCTCCACCTCTCCGGCGTAAGCACCACTGCCACCGGGGTAAACGCAGCGGTCGGCTGGTAAGGCTGAAGGCCTGTTTGGCGAGCACTTCCACGACTTCTTGGACTGAATATGGAGCGGTGCCTCACCTCTTTATTTCTCGGCACTCGCTGGACCCTGTCGACACCTGGCTGGTACCTGTCGTCGGCCCGGATGAGGTGTTCCAGCCCCGTGGCCCCTGCTCTCCTCATCCCCGCTGGCGCGGGGTGAATCTGCACAACCTTTGGCCTCTGTGTGTGGCTCCCCGGACAGCTAACGCCGTGGACCCACCGGCTCCTGCCAGGATTGGGCTGGTAAATGCTAGATCGCTAGCGAACAAAATGTTTATCCTGAAGGATTTCCTGACTTCCCGAGGATTGGATTTTCTCTGTGTGACTGAGACACGGCTGACTGTTGGTGAGTCCAGTGCTTTCACAGAACTTTTACCCGATGATTGATGCTATTTTAACTCCCCGCAGACGTCGGGTCGAGGAGGAGGAATAGCGACTATTTATAAGAGTCACTAAATGTAAGCAGCTAGGTAAGATGAAGTGTGCTGTCTGAGTGCCGTAAATCGTTTCGTCCTGGAAGCGACCTGGGGCGGACCCGGACACAGTTTCCTAAAGGTATGGATATACACTATATAGAAATAGCTTATCTTCACAACGATGGTCTCATTTGCTGTTGTAGGTCAGGCACAGACATCAGCAGAAACAAGAGACTTTTGCATATCCAGTTAAAAGTTCCTTGTAGTGGCTTTAATGTTAAAAGGTAATGATATGATGATGTAGGTATGGTGCCACAAGCCTGCTTGATAGTGAAACTTTGTACAGTTCAAAACTGGACATTGTGAGGTATAAATGCCATTTCTGCTGTTGCTCCAATGTCAAGTTTTCTATTGTGGTTGTGTGACCACTAGCAAGTTCATATGTCTTTAGAGGAAACATGACGTGAACAACAAATGCTGACTGAACAGTAACATAAATGTGTTTTTTGACAGTAAAGGAGTTTATTAACTGGAAATCAGCTGATGGAAACACATCTCAAGGGTCTCAGAACGTCACAAGTTTTCAAAATTTAGCGTGTTTGCAACAGTTGTAGCAAAAAAAAATCTAAAAGTGCTGCAGTTTATGGTTAACATGATCCTAATTCTGTGTGTTGGGAAGGACTTTCAGGAGTCCAGCATGGGGTTAATGCATCTGTCTTTCATTAGGTTAACCCCCACCCCCACCCCGAAACATACACACACACACACACACACACACACACACACACACACACACACACCTCCTCTGTCTATCTATCTGTGTCTGTCTTTCTTCAGCCCATCCTCCTACACTGTTTAGACGGTAAAGTAGGACAGACAGCAGGAAGAGGTGAGTGGGAGGTCACTATGTGAGAGTGTCACATCTAATTGGTAGAAGGTGATGAGGGTAGGACAGGAGAGAAAGAGGAGGAAGCAAAAAAGGCACATGGAGAGGCAGAAAGGAGAGGACAAGGTGAACAAGGTAGGGAGGAAGAAGAGAGGAGTGTGAATAAAGAGGTGGAGAGGAGAGAAAAAGGGTAAAACATGGAAATTTAATTCACCAAACATGAGAGGAGAAAATGGGAAGGAGAAGAACAAAGACAGGAGGAAGAAAAGGGGAAGGAGGGGGAAGGAGGAGGAAGAAGGGGAGAGACAGAAGGCCAACAGTGAGGGCAGAGTGGCGTTAATCTTGGTTGACAGAAATTTCCGCAAGTCTGGCAGGGGGAGGTCAAAGGTAACAAGATGGCTACAAACACACACATTCTATCAACGCTCTACCTAACTTTCCTGTATATGGCCATGTGTCTACTCACTCTTACACCATGTTACTGATGTGTGCATAACTTTACACACGTTTACTTTGTGTCTATACACATACTGTGTGTACAACACATGAATGCATCATCAAAGCTGATTATTCTTTTTAGCATCAAACTGTGATTTCCATTCTCCAGGCTTTGGGCCCTATTTTCCTGACAGCACATAGCCAGCAGAGCACAAATTCAATAGCAGTGTAGCAGTGCAGTCTGCAGTGTTTGGTAATTTCCTGGCTCCAAACAAACCCACTTTTACTGAGGTGGGTGGAGTGGTGCAGCAGAGGCTCTGTTTAATCAGAAGGGATGGATGGCACAATGCTAATTTGGTGCTCGTTTTAACATAAAATTGCAATTGCATTTCCACTTGCTTGGACCGCCTGTTATCACAAATGTAATTTTAGTGGCTTTAGATGGCAGAGGTGAGGGACAACAGACCTCTCAAAAATAATAAAATAACAACCTTTCATGTATATTGAGTTTTTCTCTTCCTGTTGGCCACACAGTTTTTCATTTACTAAAAACCATGAATTTTAATGTGGTTAAAGGCAGAGTCTGTAACAGGCAGATTAATGGCTGAGTCTTATTAATAATGTCATGCAGCGGTAACTTGATTCATTATTTCCTGACATGGTAACAGGATTTGTCAGAATCTAACAGGAAAGGAGGTTCAGTGTTTTCTACAAATGATAAGCTGTTAGACGCAGATTCCAAATCCCCTCACTCTGACGAGAGATGTCAGAGTGAGGGGGCTGCCTTGGTCAGGTGCCCCAAGCGGTTGGGGGGGTTTGGTGCCTTGCTCAAGGGCACCTCGGCAGTGCCCAGGAGGTGAACTGGCACCTCTCCAACCACCAGTCCACGCTCCATATTTGGTCCGGACGGGGACTTGAACAGGCGACCCTCCGGTTCCCAACCCAAGTCCCCATGGACTGAGTTACTGACACCCCTATTATAAGAAAAAGTCCAAATTCCACATGCAGTCACATCTGCAAATATTTTCAGAAGTGGCACTGCACACAAAGGAATACACAGATATTTAGCATATACTTTCTAATCACTTAACAAAATACCCGATAAAATAGGTAGATAGTTACAGGCGCGTTGCAGACGCAGGGGATGTGGGTGATGTAACACCCACACTTTGGCCAAAAGCATACGAGATGAAACGAAACTTGAGTGGCCAAATTTTCTGAGAGAAACACGAGTGAAAATAAGTAGGATCACACCCCATACAGAAAGACTAAGCGCATAGGTCAAACTAGGTTGACTGACAGATCATTGAGCCTATCAGAGCAAATCCCCGGTTCGCATCGGTGAGGAGGGGAATCTCAAAAACAATCAGGCTCCACGTTTCTGCCGCCAGCTGCTTACGGCTTACGGCACCTACTCATCTTGGGAAGCATTCATCATTCGGATGGATTAGGATGCCGTGACTCCAGGTAGTAAATGTTAATACCCACATCACACAAAAGTAGTGAAGTAAAATTTGCGGTCACAGTGATCCATCTATCAAATAGGTAACCTGTCCACCTTAGCCCAGCGTGCAAATTCCATACGCAGCCAGTAGCGAATGACCAGTTCGCTATGCAGCCTACATTGTCATGTCTCTCTCTGGCCAACACGGAGATGCTGATGCATGCTTTTATTTCCAGTCGTATTGATTACTGCAATGCTCTGCTTTCAATTCAATTTCAATTCAATTTTATTTATAAAGCCCAATATCACAAATCACAATATCACAAATCACAATTTGCCTCACAATTTGCTTTCTGGTCTTCCCAAAAATAGTATCTCACACCTCCAATTACTCCAGAATTCAGCTGCACGTGTGCTGATGAGGACCAGAAAGCGGGCTCACATTACACTGGTTTTAGTTCTGAATTCAAATAAACACAAGAAGCTTGTGCTCTAATAAAAAAAAAAAAAAAAAAAAAAAAAAAAAAAGGGATCAGCACTCAGTGAATAATCCTCCTAAGCCCTACGATAAGCTATTATGGCAAGGTTTAACTATACAGACCCGTGAGCAGTGATAACTAACATGTCTTTGGGGTCATCGGGTGGGAACCTCCTTTCACCGGTGTTTCGTCTAGTTAGTCCCACGACACCTCCAGGAGGCTAGACAGTGATCTCTGGCGTCCCAGAGACACTCCCCTAATGCCAGGTCTCACTGCTCCCCACACTAACCGAACAACCTCCTTTACCTTAGCTATACTACCACAGAGGAGGTAGACCCAGGGAAGGAAGCCTTGTTAGGCTATCACACTCCCCCGCCGGGTTAGGCTGTACAGTCTACCTCCCCAGGACGAGTCCTCACAACAATGACACCTCCAGGAGGCTGGACAGTGATCTCAGCCCAAACAGCACTGCCACCTTCAACCAAGCCCAGGCTCCGTTTATGCGAGCTCCAGGCAGAAGCAATGCTGATACTACCTTTACTAGCACATTCACCATACTCTATTTCACATGCTACATAGCATAACTACAATGTAAGCTAAAGTTAAAGGAGATAAATGAACTCACAGGATCAGCAAACACACTCACTTTGCAGCATGGTCTCAAACAAAATGGATTCAAATAGGCCACTCCCACACTTAAATAACCTTCCTCTTCCTGGATTTCCTTCTTACTTACACATGGCTTTCTCAGCCCAAACAGCACTGCCATCTTCAACCAAACCCAGGCTCCATACATGCGAGCTCCAGGCAGAAGCAATGCTGATACTAGCTTTCCTGTCACATTCACAATACTCTGTTTCACACACTACATAGCATAACTACAATATAAGCTAAAGTTAAAGGAGCTAACTGGACTTACAGGATCAGCAAGCACACTCACCTTGCCGCATGGCCTCAAACAAAATGGATTCCAATAGGCCACTCCCACACTTAAATACTTCCTCTTCCTGGATTTCTCCTGACAGGAAGTGGATCTCTCCACCTGATCTCAAGGAGTTATGTGCCCTGCTTAGTAGTTCCCCCCGCTGGCCCCCAGCTGACATTATTTCTT
This sequence comes from Epinephelus lanceolatus, assembly GCF_041903045.1. NCBI lineage: Eukaryota > Metazoa > Chordata > Actinopteri > Perciformes > Serranidae > Epinephelus > Epinephelus lanceolatus. The sequence goes on along the minus strand of NC_135745.1, from coordinate 3,392,922 downwards.
CTGTAATAGATAAACTGGCTGCATTTAATTGCTTCATCTGACATTTCTCTCACTGTCTTCCTCAAATTCTGTCCCCGCACTCCGAGTTCCCCCAGGAGTGAGACAGTTGATCTTGCTATGAATCCCCTACACCCCACTTCCACTGGACAAATTCTAGTCTTCCATCCTCGCTGCTCAGCTTCTGCTCCTAAGTCTGCATATCTAAGCTTTTTTCTTTCATAGGCTTCTTCCACTGAGTCTTCCCAAGGAACTGTCAGCTCAATGAAATAAACTATCTGTTGACTCACTGACCACAACACTAAGTCAGGCCTCTGCCTGGTATAGACTATTTCCTGAGGAACAACAAGCTTTCCCCCTAAATCTACTTGCATTTCCCAATCACAAGCACCTTCTAGGTGGCCACACCCTTGCCTCCTCACTAACTTATCCCTTCTGTATTTCTCTCCCTCACGGACAAACTGAATTACTAAGCCCCTATCCTTAAGCTAGAATCACTACATTGGCTCCCCGTGTGTTTTGGGATTGATTTTAAGGTCCTTTTAATTGTTTTAAATGTCTTAATGGTCTTGCCCCTTCTTATCTTTCTGACCTACTTTTATCTTATGAACCCTCGCGGACCCTGAGGTCCTCACGCATCGGCCTTTTAGTCATTCCAAAAGTTAATACAAAAACCCACGGTGAGGCAGCTTTCCAGCATTATGCCCCACGTTTATGGAACAGCCTGCCGGAGAATCTGAGGGCCGCAGAAAATGTTGAAATTTTTAATAACAGGCTCAAGACCCACCTTTTTAATCTGGCTTTTAACTAATGTCCCTTTTATCTTCCTATTTTTACTAATGTAGTATTACTTTTAGTCTATTAGATAACTTAGATACTATTATTATTGTTTAGTTACTATTTATTATTGCTTAGATAGGCTACTGTTTATTATTGTATTTACTTCTAGCATGCTCTACTTTTATCTACTGTATATGTTTTAATTTATTTAATAACTAATTTATCTTATGTTACATCTTAATATTTTATGTCATTTATCATAGTTTAGTTCTTAACTCCAGTGTTTCCTCAGTGGGAGCCATCTGCACTTGGGGGCAGCCGCTGGTTCTGGCTATGCCGCCATATTAAAGATATCTTTTATTACTTAGAACAAATGAGGTATTAGTTGGTTTTATCTTCAGATTTTGTTAAATTTGCAATGTTTTTTTTTTTGGGGGGGGGGGGCTGTTGGTGAAACTGCCATTTCAATTGTAAATGAGCTTCTCTGCACTGGCTCCCTGTAAAATCCAGAATTTAATTTAAAATCCTACTGTTAACTTATAAAGCTCTAAATGGTCAAGCTCCGTCATATCTTAGAGAGCTCATAGTGCCATATTATCCCACCAGAACACTGCGCTCTGAGAACGCAGGGTTACTCGTGGTCCCTAAAGTCTCCAAAAGCAGATCAGGAGCCAGAGCCTTCAGCTATCAGGCTCCTCTCCTGTGGAATCATCTTCCTGTTACGGTCCGGGAGGCAGACACCGTCTCCACATTTAAGACTAGACTTAAGACTTTCCTCTTTGATAAAGCTTATAGTTAGGGCTGGCTCAGGCTTGCCCTGTACCAGCCCCTAGTTAGGCTGACTTAGGCCTAGTCTGCCGGAGGACCCCCTATAATACACCGGGCTCCCTCTCTCTCCCTCTCTCTCTCTCTCTCTCTCTCTCTCTCTCTCTCTCTCTCTCTCTCTCTCTCACTCTCATCCTATTACTGCATCTTGCTAACTCGGCCATTCTGGATGTCACTAACTCGGCTTCTTCTCCGGAGCCTTTGTGCTCCACTGTCTCTCAGAATAACTCATACCGCAGCGGTGCCTGGACAGTGTGACGTGTGTGGTTGTGCTGCTGCCGTGGTCCTGCCAGATGCCTCCTGCTGCTGCTGCCATCATTAGTCATTAGTCATACTTCTACTGTTATTATACACATATGACTATTGTCACACAAGTATACTGTCTGATACTAATACATACTTTCAACATATTGTACCACAGTAGCCAGAACTATAACTATAATATTATTACTTTCATTAATGTTGTTGTAAGCTACTGTCATTACCTGCATCTCTCTCTCTCTCTCTCTCTCTCTCTCTCTCTGTCTCATTGTGTCATATGGATTACTGTTAATTTATTATGCTGATCTGTTCTGTACGACATCTATTGCACGTCTGTCCGTCCTGGAAGAGGGATCCCTCCTCAGTTGCTCTTCCTGAGGTTTCTACCGTTTTTTTTTTCCCCGTTAAAGGGGTTTTTTTTGGGGAGTTTTTCCTTATCCGCTGTGAGGGTCTTAAGGACAGAGGGATGTCGTATGCTGTAAAGCCCTGTGAGGCAAATTGTGATTTGTGATATTGGGCTTTATAAATAAAATTGAATTGAAATTGAAAATGAAAGCATCTAGCCTAATAACATGTAAAACAACCTTTTGAGAGTCTGAGGCCTGTGCGTTGTGCTAGTACCAATAATAAACAGGATATTTAAATGGATTTAAGTTGCAATTAGTGCATAAACTAGGTAATTCAACAACTGTATTTGCTGTGTTTAAAGTCATTTAGCCTCCACTATAGATGAATTCGGCAAGCGATTTGTGTATGCCACCATCTTGCACGTCATTGTGAACTGACTCTACAATGACAGCATCATGAATAGCTGGATTGATGATGTTAGACAGTGGCCTCCGGTAACTGATGAAGGTATCTTAAATGAGTACCGATATTAATTTAGAAAATAATCATTTGTTTGAGCGATAAGCAGGAAAGATTAGAGTAATAGGGAGATAATAGACTGTATCATTTGCCGGTCGACACGCATACTAAAAATGATATATATTGAAAAATATCGCGAGATGTTAGAGGAGCCGATCGGCTTAATCAGCATTGTGTCATCTCCTCTAGTATTGGCTTGGGTGAAACGGACATTTACGGACCTGTAGAAGTTATGCACTATAGTTTTAAGATACCTTCATCAGTTACCGGAGGCCACTATCTAACATCATCAATCCAGCTATTCATGATGCTATCATTGTAGACAGTAAATCCACAATGACAGTATAATTAATTGATGACTGACACATCACCGCAGCAATGGCGCCACCACAAGATGGTGGCATACACAAATTGCTCGCCGAATTCGTCTATAGCCTCGCGCATAATAGGTTATGATCATAATTCAGCTAATGCATGCTAACTATGTTAACAATAGCTTGGAAATGTCTAAGAACATTCTTTTGCTAACATTGGATATCAAACAAAAGCCAGAGACAACATCCTGGTTGTTAAGGTGCTGTGAGCTGTAAGTTCACCACTTCAGAAAAAGGCAGAAGAACGTTATTTCAGAGCCTGACCAGGCAAAGTCTCTCTTCTTCCTGGCAGCTCACTCATACTCTCCCTGGGTCTGGATCAGTAACAGCATGTAGCAGCATATCCCCAAATATCCCCAAAAGTACACTGCACACTGACTAAAAAAAACAAAACAATAACCTGTCTGCTTGACTTACACTCATACACTAAACATAAGCTCAACATGAATTCAGCACAAAATGTCAGCACAAAAAAATAAGATGTGGTGATATATATATTGTGTAGCATGATGTATATTTGTATTTTGGGACTTCACTGTGTTTAATTTCACAGTCACCTCAGCCACACACCTCCTGGTCCATTCCTGCTACATATTGTGTGCACGTTCCAAGTGCACATTTGTGTCAAATTTAAAGAAATTCCATAAAAACTTGAGATATCACATTCACGAGAGTGAGACAGACAAGGTCACAGTGACTTTGACCTTTGACCACCAAAAAATAATCAGTTCATCATTGAGTCCAAGTGGACGTTTGTGCCAAGTTTGAAAAAAATGTCCTCAAACTGTTCTTGAGATACAGTGTTCAGGTTTGACCTTTGACCCTTGACCACCAAAATCTAATCAGTTGTTGAGTCCAAGTGAATGTTTGTGCCAAATTTGAAGAGTTCCCTTGCAGTGTTCTTGAGATATCGCATTAAGAAGATTGAGACAGACAAGGTCACAGTGACCTTGACCTTGGAGCTATGACCTTCAAAAACTGATCAATTTACCGTTGAGTCCAAGTGGACATTTGTGCCAAATGTGAAAAAAATCTCTTGAGGCGTTATTGAGATATCACTTTCATTAGAATGGGACGTATGGACACACGGACAACTCGGAAACATAATGCCTCCGGCCACAGCTATCGCTGGTGTGGAGGCATAAAAACAAAATATTCAGAAGACAAGCAACAGGGTAACATCTCCCTCTATACATGTATGTATGCAAGAATATGTTTTTTTGAAACACTACCTCTGTATGAGACAGTGTCTCTCCTGACTCCTCACTCCTCCCCCACAGCTCCTGGAACAAGACGACCAACTGGACCACTCCCCCCACCACTGAAACACATCCTCCTGGGAGAAAACATACAACAGTCAGACAAAAACAACCCGATGTAGCATGTCATTTCCATTAGGGAGAGGCATGACATATCAAACTGCAGTTTGGGAGTTGGAGTTAGGCAGAATGATCAAACTCATGCTGAAAATTTAATATTAACCAGCCTTCATGAGTCAGACAAGAGAATGCTCTGAGGTGTAGCTGGTGTGTGTTGATGTCCTGTCCATGTTGTAAACTATCTATAACCTAAACCTAAACAGAGAATTTGATTGGTGGTCATATGCCACCTAGCAAGAAACTCTACGGACACGTCTGTCTGTTTATCCTTTGACGCAGGCTTAAAATAGCCTTACCTGCAAAGATGAAGAGTCGTACATATTACAGTCAGACACAAATTACATTTACATTACACATTTCAAAAGCGGGCCAGCTAAACAAATGAATAAGAGTGTGAGCATGATCACAGTACCTTGTTGCTTGTCTGTTTGACATTCTGACTTCCAGAGGTATGTGATTGTAGATGGATGTTATGCTGCTCCACCCTCCCTTCACTTCTGTCCTGGCAGACATACAGCACATACACAGACACATACACATGAAGAGGGAACGTATTTACTCTGTGACCCTACATGTATTAGGGTGGATGGATGTACTGATATCTAAATATCAGCCCGTATATGCTATACTATATATGGACCTAATCATCATAAAATGGTGGCATTGTGTATTTCTGCAAACCATTGGTATGTTACATTTTCCTGTCATTATGTAGCGGATACTATGAAACTTTACGTTTCAACAATGCTGTGTATGAGTGTGTGTATAGGTTTAGGCACATAAAAACACTTGGGTGGGGAAAGATCATGTTATGGCTTAAAATACCCAGTTTGGGGACAGCTATGTCTCTGTAAACTGGAATTACTGCCTCGCAGTTGTATGCCTCCGCGCACCAGTTTCTCTTACAGTTTACAACCATGTCTGTGAAAACATGGACGCTTCACACCCATTGTCCCCCCTGACATCACAGAAGATCTATACAATCAGCACAGTTTCAAAGTGAACATCCAAGATTAGTGTCACCAATTCAGTATTTGACTGAATGTCTCCCCTTCTGCTCTTGAGATATGATGTTGAGTAATGGCCAGAAAAGTGTTTTTGCAGAACATTATGATGTCACGGTGAAGATAGCCTTTGAGCTTTTGGATATAAAATGTCATCACTTCATTTTTTTTAATCTTATGGCCAAAAACTTATTTTGTGAGGTCACTGACCTTGACCTTTGAACTTCCACCACAAAATTCAAAATTCTAATCAGTTTATTCTTCAGCCCAAGTGGATGTTTGTGTCAAATTTAAAGAAATTCCATGAAGGTGTTGTTGAGATATCACGTTCACAGGAATGAAAAAAATATTTCACATAGATTTGACCTATGACCACCAAAAACGAATGAGTTCATCGCCAAATTGAAGATATTCCCTCTAGCTGTTCTTGAGATATCACTTTCACAAGAGTAAGATGGATGCAAGATCACAGTGACCTTGATCTTAGTCTCTTGACCACCAAAATCTAATCAATTCATCCTAGAGTCCAAATCAAACTTTGCACAAAATTTGAAGAAATTCACAGTCTTGAGATATTACATTTACATGAATGAGACAGACAAGGTCACAGTGAACTTGAAATTTGACCACCAAAAACTAATCAGTTCATTGTTGAGTCTAAGTGGATATTTGTGCCAAATTTGAACAAATTCCCTTGAGGTGTTCTTGAGATATCGTGTTTACAAGGATGGGACAGATGTACACACGGATGGATGGATGGACGGACGAATGAACAGCAGGGGTTAAAGCAAGAAAAAAATTTTGTGCCTGAAATGTGGAGCACGGAAGATTTGTGTGCCTGAAATCTGAAATCTTTTCTGGAGCAGGGGGCTTGGTGTTGCAGTCACAAAATGAAGAAATAGAAATGTATGTGTTGCAAAGGAACGTGTTTATTATCAAAATGAACAAAAAGATTATAGCTTTAGTCGTTACTTTTCAGATTAAACTTTTATAGCATAATGAGTTTATAAATAAAGATTAAACTTTCAGTGGTCACCAGACTTTTTGACTTATAGCTCCTACATCTCTTTTTTGCCTTGGTGCTATTTATTTTTAGACGCTAAATCATAGGCTGTTTGCAAAATTGTATCGCGCTTGATGTGAATTAAACAAGCAGTTACGTCGAAATTTCGCCTCTGGGTAAGCATGTCATCATTGAAATGGATCATATAATGTTGTGGTGGTAACTTTAAAACTTCAGCATAGAGGATTTTTATTGCAACTTTCGTTTCTGTCTGGTTTCTGTTACCTTACCTTCAAAATTACCGCTGGCTTACCGGAGCCTCTCCCGCTCCCTCTGTGCTCTGTGTCTCAATGTGACATGATGTGAAAGCATGCACAGGCATCAGTGTTCATTGGCTATCACTTGTGCCGTGTAACCAATCAGAGGGGGCTGTAGGCGGGACATTGTTACAAAGCCCAGTGCAGTGGGGACTGCAGGCAGGGAGGGAGACGGTTGTATCAGAGCCAAAGGAGGGAGTTTTAAAATACATTTATTTGATCGGTTATCGATGAAAAAACGTCCGATGCCGATTATGGTAAACAGTAGGTTGTTTTTACTTGCACACTGTGTGCCTAAATCATTTTCCCGGTTCGCACATATATATATATATATATTTAGGGGCAAATGCGAGTGACATGCTCGCACTGCAGAGCACTTCTGCCCGTGCCGGACAGAAACATTGCCACACCGGAAATCCGGCGCTGTGCCGGAGAACTTTAACCCCTGGAACAGACAGACAACTTGAAAACATAATGCCTCCAGCCATCGCCACCGCAGAGGCATAAAAATTAGCAATTTTTTGTGCCTTAACAGCCACTGGAAACACAGTGATGGGTCACAAAAGTAACCTTACCTAACCATCTACAAGTTTAATATGCTGAACACTACACTTGTGATTAGCTTTCACTGAGTTGAGCAACAACACATTCCACTGAACCTGCACGTGAGGTAAAATATATTATTTCTATCTTGGCTAAGTACAACTGTGCAGAAAAGTAAGGACAGAGTTTGGAGTTTGACAAGAACCACATCTATTTCTTTTCAGAATGCTAAGGAAAATTTCACTTTTTTATGTGATAAACTGGTTGTTGGTCAAAAATGTAATTTTGTGTAAAGATGTGAATCATGGTAGAATAAGCAATGTTATTTTCAGCCCAGTTTCCTCTAAGCAGCCCCCCTGCTCACTGCCACCCATCCATTCAGCTGGCTTGTTTACAGTCAGCTGTTTCATTTTGATTTAGTCTTCTTGTTAACAGTCTTCACCCACTGGATAAATCTTGAATACTATTTTAAAGGAATACTTGAATATTAAGTTACAAAGGCTAAAACAGATTATAAACAGGATCAAATAGTTTCTGCAGGTTTGTTTGGATTAAACAACCTGAAGCTCTGTGAAATTATCTATTAAAAAATGTGACAATGTTTCACTTTTTTGGATAGCTACTATTCTAAGAGCTACAAAAAATACAGCACAAAAAAAAATCGGTTCATCATGTCATCAGTTAAACATCTGTATCTTGCTCAATGAGAACATGTACAATATGAAGGGTTCATCACTGGAGTCAGTGTTAAAATTTCACATCAGTAAGCATTTTGAATTTAAAAGGCTAGTGGTGGAGTCTTGACACAATGTACAATACAGGCCAAAAGTTTGGACACACCTTCTCATTCAATGCGTTTTCTTTATTTTCATGACTATTTACATTGTAGATTCTCACTGAAGGCATCAAAACTATGAATGAACACATAGTGGAGTTATGTACTTAACAAAAAAAGGTGAAATAACTGAAAACATGTTTTATATTCTAGTTTCTTCAAAATAGCCACCCTTTGCTCTGATTACTGCTTTGCACACTCTTGGCATTCTCTCCATGAGCTTCAAGAGGTAGTCACCTGAAATGGTTTTCCAACAGTCTTGAAGGAGTTCCCAGAGGTGTTTAGCACTTGTTGGCCCCTTTGCCTTCACTCTGCGGTCCAGCTCACCCCAAACCATCTCGATTGGGTTCAGGTCCGGTGACTGTGGAGGCCAGGTCATCTGCCGCAGCACTCCATCACTCTCCTTCTTGGTCAAATAGCCCTTACACAGCCTGGAGGTGTGTTTGGGGTCATTGTTCTGTTGAAAAATAAATGATCGTCCAACTAAACGCAAACCGGATGGGATGGCATGTCGCTGCAGGATGCTGTGGTAGCCATGCCGGCTCAGTGTGCCTTCAATTTTGAATAAATCCCCAACAGTGTCACCAGCAAAACACCCCCACACCATCACACCTCCTCCTCCATGCTTCACAGTGGGAACCAGGCATGTGGAATCCATCCGTTCACCTTTTCTGTGTCTCACAAAGACACGGCGGTTGGAACCAAAGATCTCAAATTTGGACTCATCAGACCAGATTTCCACTGGTCTAATGTCCATTCCTTGTGTTTCTTGGCCCAAACAAATCTCTTCTGCTTGTTGCCTCTCCTTAGCAGTGGTTTCCTAGCAGCTATTTGACCATGAAGGCCTGATTGGCGCAGTCTCTTCTTAACAGTTGTTCTAGAGATGGGTCTGCTGCTAGAACTCTGTGTGGCATTCATCTGGTCTCTGATCTGAGCTGCTGTTAACTTGCGATTTCTGAGGCTGGTGACTCGGATGAACTTATCCTCAGAAGCAGAGGTGACTCTTGGTCTTCCTTTCCTGGGTCGGTCCTCATGTGTGCCAGTTTCATTGTAGCGCTTGATGGTTTTTGCGACTCCACTTGGGGACACATTTAAAGTTTTTGCAATTTTCCGGACTGACTGACCTTCATTTCTTAAAGTAATGATGGCCACTCGTTTTTCTTTAGTTAGCTGATTGGTTCTTGCCATAATATGAATTTTAACAGTTGTCCAATAGGGCTGTCGGCTGTGTATTAACCTGACTTCTGCACAACACAACTGATGGTCCCAACCCCATTGATAAAGCAAGAAATTCCACTAATTAACCCTGATAAGGCACACCTGTGAAGTGGAAACCATTTCAGGTGACTACCTCTTGAAGCTCATCGAGAGAATGCCAAGAGTGTGCAAAGCAGAGCAAAGGGTGGCTATTTTGAAGAAACTAGAATATAAAACATGTTTTCAGTTATTTCACCTTTTTTTGTTAAGTACATAACTCCACATGTGTTCATTCATAGTTTTGATGCCTTCAGTGAGAATCTACAATGTAAATAGTCATGACAATAAAGAAAACGCATTGAATGAGAAGGTGTGTCCAAACTTTTGGCCTGTACTGTATATCTCCAGGTGTGTATCAGAGTAACTGAAGTGTTAGTGAAATTAGAGTTAATGTAAAATTTTAAACTGACAAATCTGCACCACATCAAGCTAGAAGTGGACATTTGGTTTGCCATGTATCAGAAGGATTTGATTTGATTTCTCAGTAAGGTGGTATTTTTTACACAACACACACACACACAACAACAACAACACAAATATACACACACATCAAGGCTCAAAGTCCCACTGCTGTGTTGTCTCAATAGCATCCTAAGCAAGCCCACACAGGCTCCTTACTTTGTCAGATTAGCCTCTGGCTAATTTGACACATAAACACACACATCTCTACAGTGTTTGTGTGTGTGTACGCGGGCCTCTGTGTGTGTGTGTGTGTGTGTGTGTGTGTGTGTGTGTGTGTGTGTGTGTGTGTGTGTGCGTGAGTGCGCACATGCGTGTGCATGTCTTTGAATATTTGTATGATTCATGAGCAGAAACACTAAGGTGGTTTAAATCTTGTATATCTGATCGTTTTCAGTTTGTTCATGTTCATGATGACTCATCCTTACGTACTTAAGTTTTCCACAAGGTTCTTTGCTCAGACCAATCTATGGAGCTTTATCACTATCTTTATTCAAGAGAGTGGTCTATCAGTTTGAGAACATTATTTATTGACTTCACGTTCAAAAACCCTGCCCTCGCACTCAAATAGCCTCTGCTTGCGCTTGGATCTACTCTGTTTCTGCTCAAACTGTGTGCTCGCACTCAGATACCATGTTGCTCGCACAGATTTCCTGCTCGAGCTTCAGCTTTTCTCCTTGCGCTCAAACTGTTTCTGTGCGCTCGCGGAATTTCTGCTCTCAGATTTCTGCTCTCAGATTTCTGCCCAGCGCTTGGATTTTTTTGTGTAACAACTTTCTGTCTCATTGTGTCATGCGGATTACTGTTAATTTATTATGTCTATCTGTTCTGTGCGACATCTATTGCACATCTGTCCATCATGGAAGAGGGATCCCTCCTCAGTTGCTCTTCCTGAGGTTTCTACCATTTTTTCCCCCGTTAAAGGGTTTTTTGGGGAGTTTTTCCTTATCCGCTGTGAGGGTCCAAAGGACAGAGGGATGTTGTACGCTGTAAAGCCTAGTGAAGCAAATTGTGATTTGTGATATTGAGCTTTAAAAATAAAATTGATTGATTGATTGAATTGAAACAGATGGTAGTAGTTGCTTGCTGTCATAGTTATGGTAATCAAAGTGTTTCTAGGATGGCAATGGGTCAGATGTAGGGCCGTAACAGTAAATGTATTTGTGTCGAACTGTTCGGTACGCGACTTTCAGTTCGGCACGACCCTGTACCGAATTATTGGGCGCAGGATATTATTTTATCTTATTTTGTTTTATTTTAATTCAGTTTTTGCAAGCCGAACCATTTAAAATATCTAGTTCTCCGACGGACATAATTGAGTGACGGACCGAGTCCGACTGTAAATCTCCGCCTCCACTTTGTGCAGCGCATTCTCACATTTGGAGAACATGACAAGTGAGCCTGACGAACTTGAAGACCCACCCGCAAACCTTTAGTCCTCCGTTTGGGAACACTTTGGTTTCAGGGTAAAATACGAAGATGGAAATAAACAAGTGGACAAGACAAAGGCAGTGTGCTGACACTGCAGAACAGTGGTCGGGTATGTACTTGGAAACACGTCTAACATGCTAACGCATCTAAAGCGACACCACCGGAGTTTGAACGTTACCAGCACAACTAGAAAGAGCAATTTGGTGCAAACTACGATATCGTTGTCATTTAAAAAGAAAGAGCGTTTCCCTGACGATTCTGATCGCGCTAAAGAAATGAGTTTTCATAGCAGCCGATCTACGACCGTACTCCGTCGTTGAAAACAGAGGATTCAAACACATGATGAAGGTGATTGAGCCGCGGTTTAAAATCTCTTCTCGTCCCTACATGAGTGAAGTCATCATACCACGGCTGTATAAACAAGTTAAAGCCACTGTTGTTCATTCAAAAATGTGTAAAATAAAAAGCAAGATTTTATTTTTTAAATTTTATATATTTCTATTTTCATTCAAACAATGTGAAAAAGCAGGATTTTATATATATTTGTTTCATTGAAAAATTGTGTAAAAAAGAGTAAACTGCTGTGGTGGTACGTTTTAATAAGGTTACCAATAAAGTACAAGATATTTAATAGTTGTCTATTTTTTTCATTACTGTACCCAAAAAAAACGAGCCATGACTTGTGTACCGAGGTACGTACCGTGATTTTTGTGTACCGTTACACCCCTAGTCAGATGTCACAAATAGACACAACTTTATGTTTGATGAGACGACGCATTGCAACACCAGTGCATTTTCATGGTTCAGTACACTATAATCAATTTTTACAGTATCTTACTGTAATATGTACAGTAAGATACTATGTACGCGCCTATAGTATGTTACTATAAATAGCAAAGGAAAGTGGGAAAATACTCTTTTTTTCTCTACTGTAAATCAATTTGACAGTTGATTATAATACTGCAGTTAAAAAACAGTAATAGCACTGTAAATGAAAATACTGTTATGATACTGTAAATGAAAATACTGTAATAATATGTAAATGAAAATACATCAATGCTGCTGTTAATGAAAATACAGTAATGACACTAAGAATTAAAATGTAGAAATAAAATTGTAAAAATTAACAGTAACTACCTGGCATCCAGCTGCCAGTAACTACTTTACAGCAACCTTTTTACAGTGTGACTAAACAAAGGGCTGGAAATTAGCCGTGCAAAGTGTTTGTTGGACTGGAAATATTTAAAACACTTCGGTGTACAAAAAGCATGCTTACATTTCTTCCTGAGTAAGGTTTTGGGCTTTGCTATCAAATCAGGATGTGGTGATGTGGTATGACAATGGAAACTCTTTTATGTTAACCTGTATTGTTACCATATCCCCTCAATGTAATTTCCCTACAGCCTTCTTGTGCTGGAATAAGATACAGTGGTGACTGACAGTGCTAAATAGCCTGTCCTGTATGTTTACATTTACAACAGAAATAAACATACAAATAATCATTTATGACCGTGTTTATGAATCAACTATCAAGAATATTCAATATTAATATTCACAGTTCAAACACAAAAATTCAATTCAACTCCGGCGGCAGGATTTTGAAGAGGCTAAAGGTATGGAGTACAGCCAAGCAGATATTGGCATGGCTGATATTATTTGATAATATTAGCTTATCACAGATACAGCTATAGTCACATATATGTACAGAAATACTAAATCTAAAATATATTAAAGGTAATTTAGAAATAGTGTCACTATTAATAGTTTGTCCACCAGGCAGACAAGTTTATTTTTCAACTGTAAAATGTCCTGCTCAAGGTGTCTGTCACTGTTCTAACCACTAAAGGTCCAGGGTGTAGGACGGAATATAATATAATGACTATGTTTAGTGTATAATGAACTGAAAATGTGAATTGTTGTGTTCCCCTTACCTTAGAATGAGCCATTTGTATCTACATAGGGAGCGGGTCTTCTTGTTTGGAGATCAGATCACCATGTGGCACCACCATGTTTGTACAGTAGCCCAGAATGGAAACCAAACACTGGCTCCAGATAGGGTCATTTGTGTTTTTGCATCACCCACTGTACTAACAAGCCCAACAGCAATGAGCAACGCCAGAGTTACACTGACATGTAACGTGAAACTACTTAATTCAGCGTTTCTAGCTGTTCTAAACATCTGGTCCCTTTGTTTTGAAGAGGAGGGGACCGCTGTGGATAATTCAGTTTCTGGCAAAAACTACCTAAATGTCTGGATCTTATGTTATCGGAGAAAAAAGGTGACCACACATTAGCATGTGTTGGACAAGCCGCCCACACCAACATGACAAACGCTGGAAATACATGGATTTAAAACGTGAAACTACGTTATTCAGTGTGTTTGGTTTGTTTTGTAAAAAGGAAGAGACCTCTGCAGATAACCTCTCTTATGGTAAAAACCTCTTGAACATCTGGATCAGAAAAAGGTGAGCACACTAACTTATGAGAGAAAAGGGGTGAGCACACAACAGTATGTTGTGGGCAAGCCGCCCGTCTCTGAGATGCCAAACAGCGTCAGAGATACACTGATTGGCAACGTGAAACTGCTTTATTCAGTGTTCTTACAGGTGTGAATCACCTGGTCTGTTTGTTTTAGAGAGGAGGAGACCTCTGTGGATAATTCAGCTCCCAGTAAAACCCTCCTGAACAATGAACACTGCAGGAATTCTGGTTGAGAGAAGTTTTAGCTGGTTGCAATTTGCAATTCACCACTGAGCGCCACTAAATCCCCTGAAATCTTACACTTCACCTTTAAGACACCTCACTTAAATGTTTACTTATGGGTTTAAGATTTTTTTTTTTTTTTTAATAATTTGGTATATTTTTTATCAGATTTCTCATCTCAAATATCTGCCTCATTCTTGGCCTAAAAACTCCCATTATCAGTCAGGCTCCAATATGGAGTCTACTTTGACTGTCCAGGCACAAGGTCAGAATACATATGTGAAAATGTCACTGTCCCTTAAATTTATCAATTTTTTAGCAATATTCCTTAATTATAAAGCAAAGGTCCGTTTCCACGGAAGAAGTTCCTGATACTATTTGGGAGGCAGGAACTACTACAGGAATGTCCTCTCGCTCGGCCCTCTCAACCGCCGTGTCTCCACTGAGAGAGCAGAGTACTAGGAAGGTTCCTGTAAAGTTACGGGCTGCCTCTGGATGTGATGTAATCGTTGTGCGACCATTTTGACCGGGGCGACGTAGGGACGCCGTTAGCCGATAGCGGTGTCTGTAATAACTCACTAAATGGCCCGTGAAGAAAATATTTTTTCCAGCGGATGTCTTAGTTACAATATTATTAAGCTAACTGGAGTAGTTTCATGTCGTATCCGACAACGGGAGGCTTTTAACAGATAACGTCCTGATGTAGCTGATGCTTTCTAGACATCGTGACTTCCCATAACTGAATAAATACCACACATATCAACACAAAACTGCTTTGCTAGCTCAATCATGTTGTAACTAAGATATCCGCTGGAAAAAATATTTTTTTCACGAGCCATTTAGTGTGTTTTTTTAAGATGGCGGCAGAAGCTATATGAATGAGCTAACCCTCGTCTGCTGAGTTTTAAAAATGCCGGCTATTTTGTTGCTTTCTGTTGTCGTCACATCCCTCCTTGAGTATATCCAATCAGCACCAAGTAATCCCCAAGCCCCAGCCAGGAGTCTTTCGGGGCCGTTCTGAGTACCTACCCCGAGGCAGGGACTTGAGGCCAGTTTCCACCGCAGGAACTTCGGGGTAATTTTACGGGGCCCGGGCCGTTGGTGCGTGTCTCCACCGCAGGAACCACCCCCTAAGGACAGAGTTCCGGAACTTTTACAGGGGCTAAACAAGTCCCTGCCTCGGGGTAGGTACTCAGAACGGCCCCGAAAGACTCCTGGCTGGGGCTTGGGGATTACTTGGTGCTGATTGGATATACTCAAGGAGGGATGTGACAACAACAGAAAGCAACAAAATAGCCGGCATTTTTAAAACTCAGCAGACGAGGGTTAGCTCGTTCATACAGCTTCCGCCGCCATGTAAAAAAAACTCACTAAATGGCCCGTGAAAAAAATATTTTTTCCAGCGGATATCTTAGTTACAACATGATTGAGCTAGCAAAGTGTCTGTCTGTCAGTATTCTTTAATAACCAAACTTAAGGCATCTCATGAAATGTTTGTTTAAATGCAAAGTTTTTATAAAATTACATATTTTGTCAGATTTCTCATCTCAGATATTAAATATCATTATCAGCCTGAAAACTCATATTATCAGTCAAGTTCCAATATGGAGTCCACTTTGACTGTCCAAGCGCAAGGCCAGGAATACAAATTTGAAAATGTTCCTTAAAATCCATCACTTTTTCTTTATTACAAAGCAAGATTGAGCTGGTTTGCTAAAGTGGCTCTTGGATATTAGATTTGATTTAAAAAAAAAAAAAAAGCGCACTTACATTTTTCACAAATACGAACACATTTTAATATGCGCATACATATGGTATGTCTGTAATATACCTTGAAAGCTTAGTGCGGTGCACACAGCCATTACAGTACCTGCTAATAAAGTGCTAATAAAGTAAATGGCAGGCAGCATGAGAGGGCCATGGGTGGCATGTCCGATGACATAGCAGGCTATATATTTTCCCAGACTGACAAATAGTTTACCATCTCAATGATACGCAGTTGCAATTCATCTCTCCATGTCTTGAAAGGAAAACTAATGACTGCTGTTTTAAACTAAGAGATGTTAACACAATAAATCCAAACCTTAAAATAGAAGGCATTACCTCACTGTTGCTATGGTGCATTCCGTTTGTGTGTAATAATGTGCAAAGACTTCTTTGGCATCATTGGAAGACAATGTCTTTCAATAGTCTGCCAAAAAAACATTTTAGATGTCATGCCAGTTGTTGTGTGCACTACACAACTTTCCTTTTCTACTGTTGCCATCAATTTGATGTGACTTTATGTGTAGTCAATTTAATCCACACATCTCAGTTTCAAATCCAGAAACCCAGACCTCTTTTAAGTGCACTACACAGTATGTGTTTTTCTTTCACTGGCAAGAATGAATGGACTGAATGATAAACACAGTGCTAACCAGACAAATAAGGGCCATTTTATCAGCTATCTGTGGGGCATTAATGTTCAGTCCATTCATGTGCATAGAAACCAAGCAGTGTTTATGGTTTAGAAGAACTGTGAGTTTTGTTTAGAAAAAGAGTTTGCAAACAATGGTTTACACAGCCTTTGGTAATGCATCTGTTTAGAGTTTCAACCATGAGACCCCAAGGCACCCTGATAGGCTCACTGCTGGCTGTCACCATGTTGTCGTCTTTACTTAATTTAACACTGTGTAAGCCTTTTGGTCAGGCAGAAGATCATTAGGTTAGTTTGTTAGTCACCCTGCTGGTCATTTAGCCCACAGTGAAGAATGTAGCCAAATGGTCAGTGATGTCACGTTCAAACATTAAGGCAGAAATTTTGTTTATCCTGCAATTGCTGGCCAAAAGGTTGAGATAGTTCATGTTCATTTGACAGGCTAAATTACTGAACCACTTATTCTCTGCCACAACAATATAACAAGGAGAAGCACTATATGTGAACCAAAGCTGTTACTGCAAATATCATTGGTTGTGATACTGACAAAACTGCTAATTTTTTCTGTGTGGCTGTTCCTCCATCTATACTGCAATAAGCTGTAAGTTAATGTTAGATGCAACTTAGAGACCATATTCCCAAAATGTTTAATTTACAAGTGTGCTCAACAAGAGCAGTAGATAAAAATTCTCTGAAAATCAAGTATACTGCTTACACTCCCACAGTTCTGAATGGAGTAACAGGAGCACTGGAGAGACAATCACAAGTACACAAGTCTTTGTAACATAATGTGAAAATTTGAGTTAACAGACAGCACACAAAGAACACTGAAGAGACTGTCCAAAAAGGGGGAGGCATGTCAAATAGTCTTGTAAGTGGTGAGGGAGGACTTACTTTGGCATAGGGGAGGGGCATATAAATCTAAATGTATTTTGTACGTAGGTTATTTTGTGGCAGATTTTTTTAAGAAAACAACACAGCAGGTTTGAAAGGAATGATTTCTTTAAAAATGACACCATTTATCATAGCCAGACACTGTAAAACAGAAATTATTGTTGAATTATCAAATTTCCTACAGTCCTTGGACACATCATGTGTGACACTCGCTTCTGTCAGAAAAAAAACGTAACCAAATCTGGCTTAAAATAGCGATATTTCACCAAATCACTTTACTCTACATCTCAGAAATATGGCCATAAACAAACCACATTTGCACGAGCTAACCGGCATGTGGGACAAGTGTGAAAAACCGAGGCTTTTTTCAACTCCAGGATTTGTCTTAACTTTCAAACATCAGAGGGTAAGCTTTAAAAATCGAATAACTAGGCTAATTTATGATGGAGGGAGGGTCGTGTATTTTGCACTAGTCACTCAGGGAGACTCAAGGGAAAATATTTGTAGCTTCAGGGAGTCAAAATAAAAAAAAATAAAGTCACACCCTAGCCAACCCCCTCCTCTGACAAGTAAAGAACAGTCCCATGGGATCTTAAATAAACATGTTATTCACATGATTTGCAACCATCTGCCTAAATGATAAAACACTAATATTTGCGTGCATTGCTTGGATGAAGTGGTCAAGTTCAACAAAGCTGCTGTTTTTAGCTACACCATAAACAAACGGGCAAGTTGAATTGGGGGAAGCAGTATGACAGTTCAAACATCGAACCCCTCTGGGAAAGTATTTTAGTCTGGTTCTTCAGATAAACCACACAGTATAACAGATCACACTCATCTGTTGTGGACAAAGTGTACACCATAAACCATTTATAATTTACATGATGTATGTCATTGTACTGCTGCCCTGTTTGTCGTCTAATGTAAACATGTTAGACAGCCGTTTTCCAAGTCGTTACCGTTAATTCCTTGATGCAACATATGCACCCATGCATCCCACTAATTCAACAAAGTATCAACTTTTCTAGGAGGCTCGCCGAAGGGGAACAGTGACATTCCCGCATTTGGAAACAGTTAGCTTACCTTCACAACACAAAACACTATGGTTATATGGGTTCTCGAAGCCCGAGCTACTTTAGAGACTGAAATTTAATTCAGACATTATCGCTGAGTCGATTACATCTTAGCCGAATTGAAAATGACTCCAAGAATTAGGCTAATTTATGGTGAAACTAGACAGTGCCCTTGACGATAAGCAAGACAGAGTCAAAGTGACAGACTTATGTGTAACTACTCTCCACTAGAGCAAACTCCCCAGTCCCCCTTCATAACGTTTAACCATTTTGCAAATGCATACAGATTTGTGAGATGAACAAACGGCTATTCCGCGAGCTATTTACCTTAACGGACCAGTTGTTCGTTAGCGGGAGAACCGGGAGGTGTAGTAGGAGAAAGGAGCAAACCGGGAGAGCTAAGCCTCCGTTACCGAACATGGTTCATTCATGTCATGGACCGACTACACTTCCCCTCCCCTTACGTCGGCTCCCCTCCTCACTCCTCTCCCTCTGCCCTCCTTCCTCCTCCCATTTCGACCCCCTTTTGATGTAGCTACGCCTTCTGCTCTCGCTCGCGCCCACACCCCTACGCACGCGCGTACACACGGACACCATGCCCCCACTTCGGTCTCAGTCTTGACATCCACATGATGTTTCAGCTTCAGTTGTTTCGGGATGGTATTTTGAAATTCATACAAGTGTTCTGAACTTAATTTGTACAGTTTTTTAAGTTATATTACAGGCTATAGGACTATAGTAGGCCTACATGATATGGGGTGAATACTAGTAAAGAGGGACACTTCCTGATCATTTGTCAATGTTAATTATAATCCAAATGTCTTAGCTCTTCATACCATACTATTCTAAATAGCTTAAGAGCTCTACTATAGGCTGCTACACAGAAGAAAAATGAAAGAAAGACAGACAGGATGGATGACCCTTCCTCAAACACACAGTGACCAAAACCACATTTTACCCAGCCCCACTGTCAAAGCAGAACACCTTTATTGGCAAACTGAGATACTTCAAACACAGGACATTTACATTCACCAACCTGGGGTACGTCCCAAGTCTCTTAATTTTATACTGCTAACTCCTAACTCCTTACTTGAACTGGAAGTCGTTCTAGGTCCACCATCTTTAAGGTCGTCTCATGTCTCTTATTCCTGCCAGTAAGGAGTTAGCATTAGGAGTTAGGAGAGATCTGTTAGGTGCGATGAGTAAGGTAACACGAGAGGTTCCTAACAGGAAGTCTTTTTCAGCTTGAGGCCCTGACGTATAAATACCCACCCCCTACATCTGGCTCATTTGAACGAGATGGCGGAGAAACAGCGCAAGTGTACCCGTTACATGCATTCTTTGCAATGAAACGCTGTAATTCACATGCCTACGTGACTACAAAGAGTAACGTTAATGATATTTCGTGCAAGACTGTCATGTTGTAATTAAGTTTATTTCATTCACAACCACATGTTGATATAACACCACGCACACACACACACACACACACAAACACAAACACAAACACACAAACACATTTGCCCATCATTAATTGTCCTGCGTGTCATGTGAGTGGAATAATGTTTAATAGCTTGTAGGTAATATTAATTATTAATATTAATATTAATTGATATTATTACTTTCATTAACGTTGTTGTAAGCTACTGTCATTACTGTCTGTCCTGCATCTCTCTCTGTCTCTCTCTCTGTCTCTCTTTATGTCTCATTGTGTCATACAGATTACTGTTAATTCATTATGTTGATCTGTTCTGTACGACATCTATTGCACATCTGTCTGTCCTGGAAGAGGGATCCCTCCTCAGCTGCTCTTCCTGAGCTTTCTACTGTTTTTTCCCCCCGTTAAAGTGTTTTTTGGGGGAGTTTTTCCTTATCCGCTGTGTGGGTCCTAAGGTCAGAGGGATGTAGTATGCTGTAAAGCCCTGTGACGCAAATTGTGATTTGTGATACTGGGGTTTATAAATAAAATTGAATTGACTGAGGTAGACTGACAGGTCTGATATGTCTTATTCACTCAGCAGCTGACTTGTTGAACGAGTGGATTTAATAATAGTGATAATAATGATGATAATAATAATAAATAATGATGCTCATCACAGTGACAGTGGCAGGGCTACAAATCATTCTTTAATTGCGACAAACTTCGGCAAATGACTCAATAACAATGGTAATACATGCAAAAGTGTGTGACCAAAGTCATGACGGCGTGGGGTGGGGGTTACGGCTTTGATCAGCGAATATAATGTGACTTGGGATGTACACCAAAAGCTGGCTCCGTTATGCAGCAGATCCAGCTGTCATAAAAGGATGTCGCTTTACATGATGCTTCAGAGTAAGGCCGTCTCATGTCTCTTAATCAGCAATCCTCGCTCCTCACTCCTAACTCCTGACTCCTTGCATGTTTTCCTAAGTGGGAGGGACTAAACAGTTAGGTAAGGTGGCTAGGTTAGGTGGTTAACAGTAATTTTAAGGGACTTGGGACGCACCCCTGGTCTTACTCCAAAGCCGTCAAAATCTGGTGCTTGGTCAGTGACTTCTCACGTCGGACACAGACGGACTAGGCTGACCATAAGATTGTAAAGCCAAACCCTGCTCTTTTTTCCTAAACCCTACCATGTGTGTGTGTTGGCTAAACGTAACCACATGTGTTTATTACTGAAGGGAAAAAATGTGTGTTTATTTTGAAAGACACTGTATGCAAACTTTACATTTCCTGTGAAAACATAAGTGTATTTTGAATACTGACAATCATGTAACAGGCTGAAGTTGACACTGTATCCCAGAACGGATGGTTACAGGAGGTAACCGTGGTTCTATGAATTGTCACAAACTGGCTCAGTGTGTGACAAGAAGGGAGTCCACACAAAAGATTTACTTAAAACAAGCTGAATTTATTAAACTAAAATTAACTTTAGTAATCAATGGAGTGTGTAGGTCAGCAAAGTCAGTCATGAAAGCCATGCATGGGTGAGTGTCAGGTGTGCTTTGGAGGTGTTGAAGGTGCAAACCAAAACCAATGATGCTCAGTGAATGTCTGCTGAAAGGAAGGGAGACACCAAGTGAACAGATTAGGCAGCTTTTATAGTTTGGAAGCCCAGGTGAGCCTAATCAAGGTAACGACCCTCCCATGTCAGCCAACTGCCTGATGAGGCTGGCTGAAACATTCTCAAAGACAGTGGGAGGGGCGTCACAGAATGAAGGTCAACACACCATCGTATGGGTCACTCTCTCTGAGGTTGTGCTGTTTCAGGAGATAATTAGTAAATTAACACCTCCGCCCTTTGGCCGCAATCAGAGCTTACTAATACAGCTGTGCAATTACCCGCCCAGTCTCTTTTCTCCGGTAGTGGCCAAACCAGCCTACTGAATGACAATGCAAGCTGGTGTGTTGACCTTCATTCATAGAACCACGGTTACCTTCTGTAACCATCCGTTTTATTTCTAATCAGGTCAACATGCCACCGTATGGGTCAACTGAATAACAAATAAGGTCAGGCACGAGGTGTAATGAGGCTGAAAACACTCAGGACAATTCAATTTCAATTCAATTCAATTTTATTTATAAAGCCCAATATCACAAATCACAATTTGCCTCACAGGGCTTTACAGCATACGACATCCCTCTGTCCTTAAGACCCTCACAGCGGATAAGGAAAAACTCCCCAAAAAAAACCCCTTTAACGGGGAAAAAAAACGGTAGAAACCTCAGGAAGAGCAACTGAGGAGGGATCCCTCTTCCAGGACGGACAGACGTGCAATAGATGTCGTACAGAACAGATCAGCATAATAAATTAACAGTAATCCATATGACACAATGAGACAGAGAGAGAGAGAGAGAGAGAGAGAGAGATGCAGGTAATGACAGTAGCTTACAACAACATTAATGAAAGTAATAATATTATAGTTATAGTTCTGGCTACTGTGGTACAATATGTTGAAAGTATGTATTAATATCTGACAGTATACTTGTGTGACAATAGTCATATGTGTATAATAACAGTAGAAGTATGACTAATGACTAATGATGGCAGCAGCAGCAGGAGGCATCTGGCAGGACCACGGCAGCAGCACAACCACACACGTCACGCTGTCCAGGCACCGCTGCGGTATGAGTTAATCTGAGAGACAGTGGAGCACAAAGGCTCCGGAGAAGAAGCCGAGTTAGTGACATCCAGAATGGCCAAGTTAGCAAGATGCAGTAATAGGATGAGAGAGAGAGAGAGAGAGAGAGAGAGAGAGAGAGGGAGAGAGAGGGAGCCCGGTGTATTATAGGGGGTCCTCCGGCAGACTAGGCCTAAGTCAGCCTAACT
The DNA here is from genome assembly GCF_041903045.1 of Epinephelus lanceolatus. Lineage (NCBI taxonomy): Eukaryota > Metazoa > Chordata > Actinopteri > Perciformes > Serranidae > Epinephelus > Epinephelus lanceolatus. The sequence continues at coordinate 3,370,194 of NC_135745.1, read as the reverse complement.
AGGGGCTGGTACAGGGCAAGTCTGAGCCAGCCCTAACTATAAGCTTTATCAAAGAGGAAAGTCTTAAGTCTAGTCTTAAATGTGGAGACGGTGTCTGCCTCCCGGACCGTAACAGGAAGATGATTCCACAGGAGAGGAGCCTGATAGCTGAAGGCTCTGGCTCCTGATCTGCTTTTGGAGACTTTAGGGACCACGAGTAACCCTGCATTCTCAGAGCGCAGTGTTCTGGTGGGATAATATGGCACTATGAGCTCTCTAAGATATGACGGAGCTTGACCATTTAGAGCTTTATAAGTTAACAGTAGGATTTTAAATTCAATTCTGGATTTTACAGGGAGCCAGTGCAGAGAAGCTAAAACAGCTTATGAAATATGATCTCGTTTCTTAGTTCCTGTTAGTACACGTGCTGCTGCATTCTGAATTAGCTGGAGAGTTTTTAAGGACTTACTAGAGCTACCTGATAATAGAGAGTTACAGTAATCCAGCCTTGAGGTAACAAAAGCGTGGACCAATTTTTCTGCATCTTTTCGGGTCAGGATAGGCCTAATTTTCGCAATATTACGCAGATGAAAAAATGCAGTCCGTGAGGTTTGCTTTGAATGAGAATTAAAAGACAAATCTTGATCAAATATTACTCCGAGGTTTCTTACGGTAGTGCTAGAGGCCAAAGCAATGCCATCTAGAGAAACTATGTCATCAGATAAAGAGTCTCTGAGTTGTTTGGGGCCAAGAACAATAACTTCAGTTTTGTCTGAATTTAACATCAGGAAATTGGTTGCTCATCCAATTTTTTATGTCTTTAAGGCAGTTATGGAGTTTAGTTAATTGATTACTTTCTTCTGGCTTCATCGATAAATACAACTGTGTATCATCCGCATAACAATGGAAATTTATAGAGTGATTTCTAATGATGTTACCTAAAGGAAGCATATATAGAGTAAATAGGATTGGTCCGAGCACAGAACCTTGCGGAACTCCAAAACAAACTTTGGTACGTAAGGATGATTCATTACGAACGTCAACAAATTGAAAACGATCAGATAAATAAGATTTAAACCAGCTTAGTGCTGAACCTTTTAGGCCAATTAAGTGATCCAGTCTCTGCAGTAGAATTTGATGGTCAATTGTGTCAAACGCCGCACTAAGATCTAATAAAACAAGAACAGAGACGAGTCCTTTGTCTGAAGCAGTCAGAAGGTCATTTGTAATTTTAACTAGAGCTGTCTCAGTGCTATGATGCACTCTAAATCCTGACTGAAATTCCTCAAATAAATTATTATCCTGGAGAAAATCACACAGCTGGTCTGCGACTACTTTCTCAAGGATCTTTGACATAAAGGGAAGATTAGATATTGGTCTATAGTTGGCTAACACCTCTGGATCCAGGGTGGGCTTTTTTAGGAGAGGTTTAATTACAGCTACCTTAAAAGACTGTGGTACATAGCCTGTTAATAGGGATATATTGATCATATCTAATATATGAGTGTTAACTAAAGGAAAGACCTCCTTAAGTAGCCTAGTTGGGATGGGGTCTAAGAGACACGTTGATGATTTAGATGAAGAAATCACTGTGGTCAATTCTTGAAGAGAAATTGGGGAGAAGCAATCTAAATATATATTAGATTCTACAGCTGTGTTTGAGGTTAGATAGGTAGGCCTACCATCTGAGGGCAGGAGGTCATGAATTTTGCCTCTAATAGTTAGAATTTTGTCATTAAAAAAGCTCATAAAATCATTACTGCTAAGGGCTAAAGGAATACAAGGCTCAATAGAGCTTTGACTCTCAGTCAGCCTGGCTACAGTGCTGAAAAGAAACCTGGGGTTGTTCTTGTTTTCTTCTATTAATGCTGAGTAATAGTTTGCTCTGGCATTGCGGAGGCCCCTCTTATAAGTTTTGAGACTGTCTGTCCAGATTAAACGAGATTCTTCCAGTTTGGTTAATCGCCAATTCCTTTCAAATTTTCAACAACAGTTCACTGATCAGAACACACTTTTTTTTTTATTGAAGAAAAATAAAGCCTCGGGGCACAACAGCCAAGACCGATGAAGGTCACCTGCTGCAACAAGAAAACACCGTCCACCTTTTCTGTTCCCCTTTTTATGAACAGAATAAGGCCCATAACAAACACAACCACCAGGTCAACACCAACCCTGAAGCCATGACCCAGCATGGCAGGGACCACACACCTCAGAGGCTATTGATGAGCCAACATTTAGCCTGTAGAACCTTGCAAAGGTCCCAGAAGAGGCCCAACCAGCTGCCGCACAAAGGGAGCCCCCTTGAAGAGTGCCCAAGAGGTGGCCATCCCTCTGGTGGAGTGGGCCACCACCCCCCAGGGGGAGGGACTCCAGCACTGTCATAGGCCAGAGCTATGGCCTGGACAACCCCTTGGGCCAACCGCTGCTTGGACAGAGCGTGGCCCAGCCTGGCTCCCCCATAGCAGACAAAGAGCCGGTCAGCCTGTCTAACTGGGGCTGTACGGGCGATGTGCACCCTCAGGGGCCGAACTGGACAGAGCAAGTGTAACCGAGCTGCCTCCACCGAGTCATGTGGTGGGGCTCCAGAACCAAGGGCCGCACCACGAAAGATCGAGGGAGCACCTTAGCTAAGAAGGCTGGATTTGGCAGGAGAGAGATGGCAGAGCCCACCTCACCCAACATCAGACAGGATGGATGCACAGACAGGGCATGCAGTTCAGAGACACGCTTCACTGAAGACATGGCAAGAAGAAAAGCCATTTTGAGGGAAAGAAGCTCCAGCCTCAAACTGGACAAAGGCTCAAAAGGAGACTCCGACAGAGCCTGCAACACCAACTGCAAATCCCATGACGGGACCATGGGAGACTGTGATGGCCGGATACACCTAGCCCCCTTCAAAAACTGGCCAAGAAGGGGCTGCGAGCCCATCGTCCCACCCTCAATAGGGATGTGACAGTCAGATATGGCCGCCACATAGCCCCTCAAGGTGGATTCAGTCAGCCCTCTCTCCAACAGCGACTGCAAAAACAAGAGGACCCCTTGTGTCCCACAAGAGACCGGGTTCCAGCCTTTCTCTGCACACCACTGGCAAAACCTTTTCCATCTGCCAGCATAAAGAACCCTGGTAGAGGGAGCTCTAGCTACCTGCAGGGTAGCCATAACGGTAGGACTCAAGCCGCAGGGCGGCTCCCCTCCAAGGGCCAGACATGCAGCCTATAAATCCCCGGATTCTGGTGCCAGAGCTGTCCTTGAGCCTGCGACAACATGTCCGATCTGACTGGGAGACACCATGGCGTTCCTGCCAACAGCCTCTGCAAGGTCGCCATCCACGGCTGATTTGGCCAGTCTGGGGCCACAAGCAGAACCCTGGCCTCCATCATCTCCATCTTGGCCAGTACAGTCGTATGAGTGGAAAGGGGGGAACACATACAACAGGCCCTGGGGCCACCGGCCCGCCAGACCACCTACCCCCAAACGTCCCCGCCGGACCTGCTATGGAGTACCACAGCAGGCCGCCCCTGGACAGGAGATCTGCCACTACATTCACTAGCCATCTGCTCACTAGTAGATGGCTTTCAGGGACACACCTTGAGCATGAGCCCAGGATTTTGTGGGCCAAGTCATGCAGGGACCACGACCGCAGACCCCCTTAGTGGTTGATGTAAGCAACCACGGTTGAATTGTCAGTCCGGACCAACACATGCTTCCCCTGAATTACTGGAAGGAAATACACCAAGGCCTGAAACACTGCCTCCAGTTCAAGCAAGTTGATGTGAGTCCCTCTCCAAAAAGGACCCCACCAGCCCCAGGCCGGGTGGTTCTCCCATAGGGCCCCCTAGCCTGCCTCTGAGGCGTCTGTAGTTATGGTCACACTTGAGCACACTGGGCCCAGTGGAACTCCTTCCCTGAGGCCCAGGGCAGTGGTCCACCATGCAACTGCTGGAAGACAAATCGATGACACCGGGATAGTCCTCAGGCCATCCTCGTGGGGGCTCACCTTGTGCCTGGCAAGCCAATGCTGCAGAGGCCGCATGTGAAGCAACCTTAGGGGCACCACCTGGGATGCTGCTGCCATGAGGCCCAACAGCCTCCGGCCACACTTCACTATGATGTGCTTGCCTACAGTTAACTGTGACAAGCTGTCCATCATCACTGCTGTCCTTTTCAAGGTCAGGACAGCTCTCATTAAAGTCGAATCCAGAAACAAAACTAAATATTCTACCCGCCGTGATGGAACAAGGCAACTCCCTGTTGTCTCCCTGTTCAAAGCCAGCCCCAGGTTCTTGAGGTGGCTCAACACCTTCACAGTGTCGAGCCAGGCCTGTTGTTCTGCTGGGGAGCAAACCAACCAATCGTCCAGATAATTTAAGATATAAATGTCCTGGCAATGGAGAGGGGCCAGCGCTGCCTCCATGCACTTTGTGAAGGTGCGAGGGGACAAGGACAGGCTGAACAGGAGGACGGTGCACTCATATGCGTTGCCTTGAAAGAAAAAACGGAGGTACTTCCTGTGGTCTCCGTGTATAGGAATGTGGAAGTACGCATCGCGCAGGTCCACGGTAGTGAACCAGTCCTCACGCCTCATAGATGACAGATGGCGTGATAGACCAAGCATACGGAAGGGCAGGTGTTTCAGGAAGTGGTTGAACCCTTTCAGGTTCAAGATAGGACGGAGGCTGCCGTCCTTCTTTGGAACCAAAAAGTAAGTTGAATAAAACCCTTGGTGCGCCTCGCTGCTGGGGACGGGTGTTATTGCCCCCTTCTGCAGAAGGGCCACGACCTCTACCACAAAGGACTGACAACCTGCCCTGTTGTGTAGGAGAGTAGGAATGATTCCTGAAAACTGCAGTGGTCTGGTTCTGAACTGGAGTCTGTACCCTGACAGTGTATTAAGTATCCAAGGGCACCACGTACACTGGCGCCAGTGAACAAGGTGCTGAGGAGTGAAGCGTGAGGCCGGAGGCTGACAACCGTCAGCGACGTGGCCGACCACCAGCTGACTGAGGCCTGGTGCCCCCAAGATGAGCGGTTCCACTGCGGTCATTGCGAAAGGAACATTGGCGAGCCTGGCCGCCCCTAGCCGGGAACCCCCGGGTGGCAGGTTGCGGCGCCCTGGAGGCTGTAGAGCTGGCCGGAAAGGACCCATGACTCCAGCGCAAGTGTAAGGCTGTCACACCCCTCACAGAGCGTGTCAGCTCCCTCAGCCTATGAGACTATTCTAAGGCTGCCTCACAGGGTGGACCAAAGACCTCTCCAGGCACCGCTGGAGCCACCAGCACAGCAATGCAGTCCTGGTCGGACAGATTAGACTGTGACAGCCAGACTTGGCGGCATGCCTAGACCATGGAGGCCATCGACTGACCAAGGACCTGGGCATGTGCACCGGTACCCCGCAGGAACATGTCCACCACACAGAGCATCTCGGCCATCTCATCACTCGGGGCTGCTGAAGCCAAATCCTGCAGCAGGCCCTCCAAATAAAGCAGCAACAAAGAATTGGTGCACACCAGCCTGGCCGCCAAAGATGAGGCATGATAAGCTCTGCAGAGCTGGTTATCAGTTGCCCTGCAGCATCTGTTAGGATGATTGGCATCCCTGCCAGCCCTTGCCACAGCTCCTGCTAACATAGCAAAGGTGGGGCCCACTCGGGGGGCCATGTGTTTCCGCCCCTGCAAGGTTGGCCAGCTAGGACCTTGGAAGGGCTGTAGAGCTAGGAGCGCTCCATGATGACTGCAGCTCAGAGATAAAATCAAGAAGGACAGGGAGCCCGTGTGACCTGCGCCACCATGAACCCCTGTCAAACACTGAAGCAGCTGGAAACAGAGCTTGGCAGACCAGCTGTGCATGTGCTACTGCCCTCGCAATCACAGCTCTATCAGAAGGGTCCATTTGCTCAGGCTCCGAAGCCTGTGAAGAAGCATCCCCGAAATCAGAGATCGACTGGACATCCTCCTTGGAATGGAGGTCGTGCAGACCTTCCAAACTGTCAGAGGCTGCGACAGAAAGTACATCTGGATCCTTATCCCAGACCTCAGGAGCTGGCTTGGTCACATCAAGCAGCCCTAAAGGACGCTGAGCATGCATAAGCTCCTGCAGGGTATTTTGCATAGTCTGCACCTGCCGCTGCAGCTGTCCAATCTCCGCCTCCGCGAGCGGCGGATCGTCCTCCGCGTGCTGATCAGCCTGGTGCCATCTTTTGACATGGTCTGACGAGCCAAGACCGTCTCTCGGACTAAAAGCAAAAACAAACATGTGGAACGAAGCCTCAGGCAGTATACAACCTCCCGGATGCAGCGGTTCCTCTCAGCTCGAAACAACAGGTAATGCACACTACTCACCTGCTCGAAGATCACAACAAACAATTCAGCCACGTGAGGTAGCTTTCTCCCTCACAGGAAAAGAGGCTCCCTGCAGCGCCACACTAACCCAAATCCAAAATGATCTGCGCACTCTTCCTTACTACAAGCAACAAGCAGATCCTGTAGGAAGAAGGCAGATAAATTTGTCCAAATTACACAATATGTCTCAATCTGAAACCAATACTCACGCTCTCCAGGAGGAGAAAAAGAGACTGGGCAGGTGATTGCACAGCTGTATTATTAAGCTCTGATTGCGCCCAAAGGGCGGAGGTGTTAATTTGATAATTATCTCCTAAAACAGCTCACCCTCAGAGAGAGAGTGACCCATATGGTGGCGTGTTGACCTGAAGGGTATTCCAGGTAGGAGGTTCAACAAACTTTGAATCTAATCCTGAACTCTGAATTGACTTACCCTGAGCTGGGAAACTCTTGAGTATCCGGTTCACGCTACTGAGGTCCCTGACAGTGTCAAGTGAATAAAGTGTAAAAATGGCCAATATGTGTTGTTTTTATGTGTATATACACACATATACATATATATATATATATATATATATATATATACAGTGGTGGAAAAAAGTTTTCAGACACCCTTAAAATTTTACACAATCTCAAATATTATCATGAAATATTTGTGGAAAAATCTTTTTTGTGTTTCAAAAGGTGTGGCTGCATTAGACAGATACAAACAAATACAAATTATATTTTTTTGTTTATTGTTTACAAGAAAAACTAACAAAACTAAATTCTTGACAGTTTCAATATGTCAGTTCTCAACATTGTCGGTATCAAAGTCAACAAATAACAGAGAATGTGTTCAAAACTGAACAAAAAATAAATAAACCATCACATCATCAAATTAATATTTAGTAGTCCTGCCATTGGCATGTAGTAGAGCTCTAATCCTGGCTGGCATGTTCCCCACGAGCCTTTCACACTGTTGAGGGGTAATCTTGTCCCATTCTTCTTGAATTACTGCTTTTAATTCTTCTAAATTCTTTGGTTTATGCTTTGAAACAGACCTTTTGATAATCCACCACAGATTTTCAATGGGGCTCATATCCGGGGATTGAGCTGGCCACTCTAAGACCTGGATACTGTGCTCCTGCAGCCAAGTTCTACTAGCCTTGGATGTGTGGCAAGGGGCATTATCTTGTTGAAACATCCAGTTTTTACCTCGACGGAACAGTGCATGCGCAGAAGGGAGTATGTGGGTTTCGAGAATGGTACAATACTTGGTAGAGTTCAATGTGCCATCACAGACAGTGAGATGACCAACACCAGCAGCACTCATGCATCCCTAAACCATGATACTGCCTCCACCATGCTTGACAGTAGGTACTGTACATGCTGGAGATAATGCTTCGCCTGGCCTTCTGCGTACCCTCACATTAGTAGGAGGAAGATAAAGCTGGAAACTGGACTCATCTGACCACAAAATCTTCTTCCAATTCCTGGCTGTCCAGTTCTTGTGTGCCTGGGCCCAACGACGCCGGGCTAACCTCTGTCTCTCATTGATCAGGGGCTTCTTGATAGCCTTGTAGGACCTTAAGCCACGATCTAAAAGTCGGCCACGTACAGTGCGGGTGGAACACTGGACACCAGTTTGGTTTGACCACTGCTGCTGAAGCTCCTGTGATGTCATTCGGCGGTTTTTTCCTGCACATGCGGATCAGGATGTGGTCATTTCTTGCTGAAGAAACCCTTGGACGCCCAGATCTTGGTTTGTCTTCCAAGCTGTTGGTTCGTCTGTATTTCTGCAGAGTGTATCCAACTGCTGAAGGACTGCATCTGCACTTCCTGGCTATCTGGCGGCAGCTGTACCCTTCCTGGCTGAGAATCTTTATCTTCAGGCGTGTTTCCTGCGTTAGATTCCTTGTTTTAGCCATTTTTGTGTCTGAAGAACTTTCAAATGTGCTGGCTTTATGTAGACACGAAGCTTGGCAACAAAAATTGTATCTTTTAATAAAAAGAACGACCTTCATCACTGGTACCAAAATGACCCAATACTCAAAATTTCTTATGTATTTTTATGGAACCAATCAATTTTAAGTTTTAATGGCTTTTTTAGGATTTATTTAGTATTTTGGCTGTGACTGTACTAAAAGAAATTGCACTTGAAGACCTAAGAGTGATTCTTAATGCAATATTTCACAAATGCATGGGGTGTCCGAAAACTTTTTTCCACCACTGTATATACATATACAGTACAGGCCAAAAGTTTGGACACACCTTCTCATTCAATGCGTTTTCTTTATTTTCATGACTATTTACATTGTAGATTCTCACTGAAGGCATCAAAACTATGAATGAACACATGTGGAGTTATGTACTTAACACAAAAAGGTGAAATAACTGAAAACATGTTTTATATTCTAGTTTCTTCAAAATAGCCACCCTTTGCTCTGATTACTGCTTTGCACACTCTTGGCATTCTCTCCATGAGCTTCAAGAGGTAGTCACCTGAAATGGTTTCCACTTCACAGGTGTGCCTTATCAGGGTTAATTAGTGGAATTTCTTGCTTTATCAATGGGGTTGGGACCATCAGTTGTGTTGTGCAGAAGTCAGGTTAATACACAGCCGACAGCCCTATTGGACAACTGTTAAAATTCATATTATGGCAAGAACCAATCAGCTAACTAAAGAAAAACGAGTGGCCATCATTACTTTAAGAAATGAAGGTCAGTCAGTCCGGAAAATTGCAAAAACTTTAAATGTGTCCCCAAGTGGAGTCGCAAAAACCATCAAGCGCTACAACGAAACTGGCACACATGAGGACCGACCCAGGAAAGGAAGACCAAGAGTCACCTCTGCTTCTGAGGATAAGTTCATCCGAGTCACCAGCCTCAGAAATCGCAAGTTAACAGCAGCTCAGATCAGAGACCAGATGAATGCCACACAGAGTTCTAGCAGCAGCCCCATCTCTAGAACAACTGTTAAGAGGAGACTGCGCCAATCAGGCCTTCATGGTCAAATAGCTGCTAGGAAACCACTGCTAAGGAGAGGCAACAAGCAGAAGAGATTTGTTTGGGCCAAGAAACACAAGGAATGGACATTAGACCAGTGGAAATCTGTGCTTTGGTCTGATGAGTCCAAATTTGAGATCTTTGGTTCCAACCGCCGTGTCTTTGTGAGACGCAGAAAAGGTGAACGGATGGATTCCACATGCCTGGTTCCCACTGTGAAGCATGGAGGAGGAGGTGTGATGGTGTGGGGGTGTTTTGCTGGTGACACTGTTGGGGATTTATTCAAAATTGAAGGCACACTGAACCAGCATGGCTACCACAGCATCCTGCAGTGACATGCCATCCCATCCGGTTTGCGTTTAGTTGGACGATCATTTATTTTTCAACAGGACAATGACCCCAAACACACCTCCAGGCTGTGTAAGGGCTATTTGACCAAGAAGGAGAGTGATGGAGTGCTGCGGCAGATGACCTGGCCTCCACAGTCACCGGACCTGAACCCAATCGAGATGGTTTGGGGTGAACTGGACCGCAGAGTGAAGGCAAAGGGGCCAACAAGTGCTAAACACCTCTGGGAACTCCTTCAAGATCGAGAGAATGCCAAGAGTGTGCAAAGCAGTAATCAGAGCAAAGGGTGGCTATTTTGAAGAAACTAGAATATAAAACATGTTTTCAGTTATTTCACCTTTTTTTGTTAAGTACATAACTCCACGTGTTCATTCATAGTTTTGATGCCTTCAGTGAGAATCTACAATGTAAATAGTCATGAAAATAAAGAAAACGCATTGAATGAGAAGGTGTGTTCAAACTTTTGGCCTGTACTGTACATATACATATAAATGAGAGTGAGAGGGGAACCCTAACCCTAACCATGCATAAATGCATTAGCCTACACAGTCATGCTTACTTCAGGAAAAAGAACACCACATATCAAGTCTACTTCATCGGTAAAGCTCAGTGTTGTTGGTGTTTTCTCCAACATGCCCTTAAGACAGGCAAACAGGGTGTCCTGCTGCTCTTCACTGTCGAGGTACACAGGCACCTTGTATGAGGGTTTCTGAGGAAACCACTTAGATGGCTTTCCATTAAGCACATCCTGTAAATAAACCAAAGGACAGAAATAATGATGTTATTATGTTGCGATGTATAATATCCTAACAATGGCAGAGGGTGAATCAATTCAGTTATTTAGATGTAAAATGTAATAGTTGTCAAAGTATCTCCAAATGCTGCGCTGCTCCCTGTGACTGTATGATGAAGTCCACAAGTCTTTTTTCATTTTGGGTACGGTCACTGACTGCCTGCATGTGAGCGGGAACATCTTCAGTTGGGGCTATCCATTTTGGCACTCTGTAGCCTACACTTGTCCTCTCTAACGTTACTCCTTCTAACCATAGATACTCACTTTTTCTCATCTCATCCTCTCTAGTCCTTCTAACCGTGGGTGGCGCTGTGATGAAAATTGAAGGGTCCTAAAACTGCAGTCCTGAAACTGTGGTCCTGAAACTGCAGCCTCCAGTACTGCAGCCTTACCCTACTCTCCAGAACAGCTGATTTGAATTAGTTCAGTCAACTCTGAGTAGGTACACCTTGAGTTAAGCGTGTGCACAACCACAATAAAAAGCCATCATCAGTGGAGCCCCAATACCTCGAGTCACCATGGCAACCAGAGAGAAAAAGCGATCAACTTATTTTACACCTGTGGAATTGGAGGCGCTCATGAACGCCTACAACGAATATGAGCATATATTTCATAAAAAAAAAATTAACACCACTAAAGCTGCCAAGGAGAGAGAGGTGGCATATGAAATTTAGCAAGCAGAATTGCCTTAGATGGGATGTTGGTGGCTCAGTGGATAGAGCAGGTATCCCATATAGATAGCTTTTTGCCGCAGCAGCCCGGGTTCGACTCCGGCCTGTGGCACCTTGCTGCATGTCACTCCCTTTGTCTCTCTCCCCCTTTCACGCTTAACTGTCCTGTCAATTTAAGGCAAAATGCCCCTTAAAAGAAATATTAAAAAAGAATCCTTGCTAATTTCAGCAGCTATTTTAAGCACATATAGATGGTTGATGACTTATTTGAAATTTGAATCCTTTAAAAACTATCATACCCAAGAACAGTCAGTTGCCATGGTGACTGACTCAGAGTTTGACTTACCTGTCTTTCTGGAACTGAAAACCCAGAGTTTCCCTTATTTCAGGGTTAACATACTCAGAGTTTTCACTAAACCCACTTTCTGGAATACCCCTCTGATATGAAATAGAACGTCAGCAACCAACACACCCAGGGTACCTTGCATGTCGTATCTCAACATGGAAAGTCCAAGTCCTAAACATCAACATCAGACGAGGTCAGAATGAGAACGTATTTCTGGTTGACCTATTATGTCACAGACTAAGCAATCGAGTGTCGTCCAGGTGTTCTTGAACTTTTTTGAACAGGTTGCCATACCGTGCTTTCCTCCCATCCATTTATTTTAAGATATTTAACTCTTTCAGCTGACACAGCATGAACTATGTCTGTTCATCCGTCCAAAATGCACAGCTCTGGTTATAGATTTCTCCATGTTGTTACCTGGTCCTTCTTCTGTTATGCATTAAATGCTATTCGACTTTTGGATCAAAGCCGGGGTGGAAACTGTGGAGCATGCGCAGAGTGCCTAGGCCAGTTTAGGTCTGACTGACTGTATACATGCAGGAGGAATTTGACTTCTTACAACATTATGTGGGTGTGTTAGTCCGACTTTGAGTACTTTGATTCAGTACAATTTCAATCCGACTAACATGTTTACATGTATCTTAAAAGTGTGGTTTTAGTTGGACTAACACAATAAATACAATTTTTTTAAGGTAACGTAAATGTACTGAACGTTATTTAAGTGTAGGTCTGATCAATATACATTAATAACAATACAAACAATAACAATGAACATCACTGTTTTTAAAGGAGGGTGCAGGTACAGCAGACTTAATAATATTATTAATATAAATGTGATTTTTTTTTAAAATTCTAATTCACGATGATATCCCATATCAAAATAAATATTATTTACAAGCTATCCATCATCTATGAAATTTTTAGAACCTGACTTTATTTACCTTAGAACACTGTCATTTTACTTTTGTTTCACTGCAAGGTTGCTGAAAATGTAATGTAAATGTACTGAACGTTATTTAAGTGTAGGCCTGATCAATATACATTAATAACAATACAAACAACAACAACAACAATGAACATCACTGTTTTTAAAGGAGGGGTGCAGGTACAGCAGACTTAATAATACTATTAATATAAATATGATTTTTTATTTTTGAATTCTAATTCACAATGACATCCCATATCAAAATAAATATTTACAAGCTATCCATCATCTATGAAATTTTTAGAACCAGACATTATTTACCTTAGAACACTGTCATTTTACTTTTAGTCAGGCGGCTTAGCAAAATAATGGGGACGTGCCACATGTTCTTCAACATCATAACTTTCCATTTAGAAGGGGAGCCACTTCATCAAGATGGTGGAAGGCAGCCATCTTGGATGGCCGCCTTCCACCATGTAAAATCTGTAAGTACCAATATCTCAGCTTCCAAGCTATTTAGAAGGTCAATCTTGGTGTCAAAATAAACATTTTCTGGGTCAAGGAATGCATTAAAGCTATTAGGAATATCACTAGATGATTGTTTGTGCCAATATTAAATAAACTGATTTGTTCCTTCACGAAAGACTGGGGCTGAAATGCGCTGGAGATTGTTTCTATGTCGAATATGACCATGCGATTATAAAGGTATTTGACTTTTTAAAGAGATTGCTTTGAAACTTCTTTGTGATGTCTACATGTATCCCTAACCAAAGAGCACCTCCAAGAAATATTTTGAGTCCAGGAATTTCTCCTACCCAAACATCATTTGAGACAACAATATGCATTTGATGAAGTAAGTAACTTTAGCCTTTCACTTTTAAGTTAGAGATTATTAAGGATAACTAATGTGTGGTGGAGCAATGTACTGTATAAACTACACATAGTTCCCAGACTCAGGATAATGTTAGGCATACCCTACACATAATAGACCAGATTCAAAAACAGGGATTGAGAGCAGTATTAGTGAGCCTCGATGCAGAGAAGGCTTTTGACTGTGTCAATTGGAGATTTCTATATCAGGTACTGGGGAGACTAGGGATTAAAAACAAACAATACAATGTATTCAAAGTCTCTATCAAGAACCTACAGCAAGGATAAAAATTAATGGACATCTAACTGTTTGATTTGTCTTACAGCGAGGGACCCGCCAGGGATGCTGCCTTAGCCCTACCTTGTTTGCAATATTTATTGAACCGTTGGTACAAATGATGAGGCAGAGCAACAATTTAAAAGGAATCCAAATAGGAGAACAGGAACATATTATAGGGCTTTTCACAGACGATGTTATTGTGACTCTTCAAGACCCGGACAGAACTTTTCCTAAACTGATGTCGATATTAGAGGACTATGGTGAATACTCAGGCTATAAATTAAACGTAGCAAAAACACAAATTCTCACATTAAATTATTCTCCAGGCCAAGAAATTAAAGAAAAATACAAAATCAAATGGAATGCTAAAGTGATCAAATATCTGGGTGTGATACTGGCAAAAAATCTCAATAAAACATTTGAAATAAATTATAATCAGATTAATAACAATATAAAGACAGATATCAGGCAGTGGTCAGCTTTCAACATGGATTTTGAGACATGAATTGAGGTAATAAAAATGAATGTATTACCAAGATTGTTATACCTTTTTCAATCCATCCCACAAATGATGCCAGAGGCACAATTTAGACTCTGGGACAAACTTATATCTAGATTTATCTGGGCTGGACAGAAACCAAGGGTCAGATATAAGACACTTCAATTATGAAAAGAGTAGGGCGGGGTGTCCCTGCCCAACCTGAAACAATACTTTTATGCAGCTCAAGGGAGGTTCCTGGTTTGTACATGCTGCCCTCTATATTAGGCAAGATGGAAAGATATAGAGGGCAAGATAGATACTTTCCATATTCAAGCAACACTAGGAGACATAGGAAATAAAATGTCTCAACAAAGCAATAATGAAATTATTAAACAAACAATGGATATTTGGAGTAAAATGGTGAAAGAATACAATATGGAAGGGGACATCAAATTATCAATCTGGCCTGCTCTAGATCCCAAATTTAAATGAGGAGTCAGTGATGTTGGTTTCAGACAGTGGTGGAACAAGGGCATTACAGCAGTATGTACAATAACTCACAGTGGATTCTTAAAAAGTTTTGGGGAATTACAAAAGGAATTTGGACTTCAAAACAAAGACTATACACATAGTTCCTCCAGTCCGAAGCAAGCTAGAGTGATGCCACTCACTCTGCACATGCTCAGTTAGACAGTTAGATGTTCAGTTATTGACACAAACTCCCAGAGAAATTTACCAGCAAGTGGTTTTAGGTTAAAAAACAAAACAAAAAAGGAAATCCCAAAAACATTTCTATCAGAAGAATGCTATTTTTGGATGATGACACTGCTGTAAGTAGCTAGCTAGTAAGTAGCTAGCAAGTACAGGTTAATAACTAGGCTACCTAGCTGGCTAGTTTCAGCGGCTGAAGTCACAAAATAGCTAGTCAGCCTAGCTAGGTAGTCTAGTTATTAGCCAGTGCTTGTTTCAAATGAATAATAACTAATCAAATAATAACTTACTAGTTAGGTTGTTACTAAGGTACTAGATAGTCCGAGGAGAGGCACGACATTCCCGGCGAGCTGCTGAGAAGGAGACGGGGATGTTGCGCCGGAGTGCAGCGCCAACAACGGAGGAAAAGAGGAGGGCTGGCTGTGTTTGTGAATGATAGATGGTGTAACTCTGGGCACATCACTATTAAGGAACAGCATTGCTGCAGGGACATTGAGCTGCTGGCTGTTGGCATGAGACCATATTATCTACCCAGGGAGTTTTCTCATGTCATTATGGTAGCAGTGTATGTCCCCCCGTCTGCAAAGGCTGAGTCTGCTTGTGACATTCTCCACTCTGTTACAAGTAGGCTGCAAACACAGCACCCTCAGGCCCTCCTTCTGATCTCTGGGGACTTCAACGACGCCTGTCCATCCACCACCCTGCCCACCTTCACCCAGTATGTTTCCTGCCACACCAGAGACAATAAAACACTGGATTTATTTTATGCCAACACCAAGGAGGCATACCACTCAACCCCCCTGTCCCCCCCCTGGGAAGAGCTGATCACAACCTGGTTCATCTTCTGCCTGTTTACAAACCTCTGGTGCAGAGGGAACCAGCAACCACCCGCATTGTGAAAAGATGGTCTGAGGAGGCCCTGAAAGACTGCTTCGAGGCCACTGTGTGGGAGGTACTCAGCGATTGCCATGGGGAGGACATTGACAGTATGACATCATGCATTACGGACTACATAAACTTCTGTGTGGAAAGCACCGTACCCACCAGGACTGTACGCTGCTTCTCCAACACCAAACTCCAGAGTTAAAAGCTCTCCTGAAGGAGAAGCGGAGAGCTTTTAACTCTGGAAATAAGGAGGAGCTGAAGGCCGTGCAGAAGGAGCTACGGAGAAACATCAGGCGGGGAAAGGAAGGATACAAAAAGAAGATGGAGGAACAGCTGCAGCAGAGCAACGTCAGCGGAGTCTGGAGAGGTCTGAAAACCATCTCAGGACACAAACAACCAGACTCCCAGGCCAGAGGCGACCAGCAGTGGGTGAATGATCTGAATCTGTTCTTCAGTAGATTTGATCAGCCTGCCCCTCCCATGGCCCAGACATCACGGCTGCAACCCCCCTCATCCTCACCTTCACCTTCCCCCCCCACCTACACTCCTGGCACACTGCTTCGACACCTCCCCCACCCCCGCTCCCCCGGACATCTCACCACCCCCCACCCCTCCCCCCACCTCATCAACTCCACCCTCCAGCACACAGCCCCCCTGCTCCAGCTTGTCCTTCACTACCTGTCAAGTGAGAGATCAGCTGAGGAGGATAAAGACGAGGAAGGCTGCGGGTCCAGATGGCATCAGCTCCAGGCTCCTGAAGACCTGCGCAGACCAACTGTGCGGGATAGTTGAAACCATCTTCAACCTGAGCCTGAGGCTGGGAAGAGTACCACAGCTGTGGAAGACATCCTGCGTGGTACCTGTGCCCAAGACTCTGCACCCCAAGGACTTCAGCAGCTTCAGACCGGTGGCATTAACATCACACCTCATGAAGACTCTGGAGCGCCTGGTCCTGTCTCGTCTCCGCCCCACAGTAGGCCCTTCAATGGACCCGCTGCAGTTTGCTTACCAGCCTGGCATTGGGGTGGACGACGCCGTCATCTTCCTCCTACATAGAGCTCTTTCCCACCTGGAGAAGCCTGGAAGCTCTGTGAGAATCATGTTCTTTGATTTCTCCAGCGCTTTCAACACCATACAGCCTGCACTTCTGAGGGACAAACTGGAGCACATAGGGGTGGCTAATCACCTCACATCCTGGATCCTGGATTACCTCACGGACCGGCTGCAGTATGTCAGGACCCAGGATTGTGTATCGGACTTGGTTGTCCGCAGTACGGGGGCCCCGCAGGGGACGGTGCTGGCACCGTTCCTCTTCACCCTCTACACTGCAGACTTTTCATACCACACCCCCACCTGTCATCTGCAGAAGTTCTCTGACGACTCTGCCATAGTCGGCCTCATCACAGATGGAGATGACAGGGAGTACAGAGAACTGATCCAGGACTTTGTGGACTGGTGCCTGAGGAACCACCTTCAGATCAACGCGGGGAAAACCAAAGAGCTGGTGGTGGATTTCCGCAAGCGCAGACTCCTCCCCCCAACACCGGTGAACATCCAGGGAAAGGACATTGAGATGGTGACATCTTATAAGTACCTGGGTGTTCATCTTAACAATAAACTGGACTGGACTAATCACATAACAGCACTATACAGGAAAGGCCAAAGCAGACTCTACCTGCTGAGGCGGCTCAGGTCTTTTGGAGTGCAGGGGGCGCACCTGAAGACCTTCTTTGACACTGTGGTGGCATCAGCCATCTTCTACGGAGTAGTCTGCTGGGGCAGCAGTGTCTCAGCTGCAGATATTTTTTTTTTTTTTTTTTTTTTTTTATGAGTCTATGGTGGCCAGTACTATTCTGTTTGCTGTGGTGTGCTGGGGCAGCAGACTGAGAGTAGCCGATGCCAACAGACTCAACAAGCTGATCAGAAAGGACAGTGACGTTGTGGGGGTGGAGCTGGACCCTTTGACAGCAGTGTCAGACAGGAGGATGCTGTCAAAGGTGCGGGCGATACTTCAGCATGGCTCTCACCCTCTCCACAATGCTCTGGTCGAACAGAGGAGCACCTTCAGCCAGAGACTGATTGCTCCTAAATGCACCACTGAGCGCCACAGGAAGTCATTCTTACCTGTGGCCATTAAACTGTACAACTCCTCCCTCTGATGATCGGACTCATTTGGCTATTTATAAAACAAAACACACAATATAATTACTCATTCTTATTTCATTTATAACGCTACAACCTTTTCATTGTATATTGTATATATTTCAGATTGTCTACTTTACTATTTTATTATTTATTTTATTTTATTGTCTACTTTAATTTTTTTTTTATTTATTTCATTGTCTATTTTAGTATCTTATTTATATCTTCATCTTTATCTCTTGTTTCCATTCATGCTGTATTTCTATTTCTACTTTGCACGGAGCATTGGAACAAAAAACAATTTCCCCCCAGGGATTAATAAAGTATTCTGAATCTGAATCTGAATCTGAATAGGAAGAGACTGGACAAGCTGATCAAGAAGGCCAGCTCTGTCCTGGGATGCTCTCTAGACTCTGTGCAGGTGGTGGGAGAAAGGAGGATGGCAGCCAAGCTGTCATCTCTGAGGACTAATGACTCCCATCCTCTGCAGGAGGAGATAAAAGCTCTGGAGAGCTCCTTCAGCGATAGACTGATTCACCCAAAGTGTGTGAAGGAACGCTATCGCAGGTCCTTCCTGCCTGCTGCTGTCAGGCTACATAACCAGCACTGCTCACAGTAGACTGCACCATGGACACTTTATTGACACTATGGACACTTTATGGACACCACAGCAGTCTGCTGTTTTTGCACATACAATCACTTGCACCTTATCCACTGGCCATTTTCATTCACTGCTGCTCCTTATTATCCACTTCCCATTATTATTATTACTTTTATTGTTATTATTATTATTTATCGCCGTCTCTTGTATTTTTGTACTTATTTGCATGCCTAGATATTTAAGTTTTTAAGTTTAAATTTGAAACCTTTAATCTGACTCTTTCCTCTTGACTGCTGTAACACTGGAATTTCTCAATTATGGGATCAATAAAGATGTATCTTATCTTATCTTAGCTACGGTAGGTGGTTAACTTATATTACATGATAATGATAATCACTTGCATGCTAATAGTCAGTGGAATCATGTGTTTGCTTACAGGTTGCAGCTTGGTACAAAGTGCTCATGCAAGAAGGCACAATGGAAATGCACAGAGCTTTGCAGTTGCAAATGTGATAGATAATTGGATTATACTGTACATGCAAAAAAACGTTTTATAGTGTTTAAAAGGGAAGCTAATAAAGTTCAATTGAATTCAAATCATTCATGTCATCCATTCCAGCCGCTTTTGTTGAAAATCATGTGAATACATTCCCAGAATTAATATTTTTATTTGATCTTGGCATGAACAATCATCTAGTGATATTCCTAATAGCTTTAATGCATTCCGTGACCCAGAAAATGTATATTTTGTCACCAAAATTGACCTTCTAAGTAGCTTGGAAGATGAGATATTGGCACTTACAGATTTTACAAGGCGGCCGCCGCCTTCCGCCATTGTGATGAAGCGGCTCCCCTTCTAAATTGAGAGCTATGGTGATGGAGAACACATAAAAAAAATTTGGTGCTTTTGTCCGGCCGTCCCCATTCTTTTCACATGTGTCTTTAAGCCACCTGACTATTTTGTTTCACTGCAAGGTTGCTGTTCCAGAAATGATTTCATAACCACAGAATCAATATATTTTTAATCACATACTTGCTATTGAGCTCAGTGTTGATATTTAGTAATGAAAGTGCATACATGTAAGGATACATGTAAAAAATAAAGCTTAACTGTCCAACTTCACCTCTTGTCCCACTTTACCAGTATTCATCCTAGCTGTAGGCAAACATTCCTTGAATTAAGAAACTTTGTAAGAGAAAAGAAAATTATTTCATTTATATATTGAAAATGTCTCTATTTGATCTTTAATTTTCAATTGGTCTGACACTACTCCTTGTGGACAGTGTTTTGTTTTGTGAAGTGTGTAGGGATTTTTATAAGCTAGTGTTGACAGGGGCATTGCACCAAATTCTGGGCCCTATGATAACAGTCTGGGCTCCCCACCTTCCCTCTTCTTGATTCATGTCTCTTACCTTTTGATTTCTTTCCCTTTCCTATCTTTCTTTTCTTTTTTGGGACCCAGATTTCTCTGACCCAGGGAAAGACATAGGCAGTCACTCACTCAGCACCGGCTGTGTTTAGGGATGGGTCCTAGTGCATGGGTGGACTAAACCATTTTGTGCCCTTATAGGGTGAGAGAAACCATTTAGAGAGCTTCCACTATTTTTAGTGGAAACTCATTTTAATTAGTTTTTTGGCCAATTTTAATGTAGTTATGGGACTGAAATTTGCAAACAAAACTGAAATTTTCATTCTAGGCTTTTTGAGCCCCCCACCTGTCCATTGGGGCCCTGAGTAATCAGTTCCACTTGTCCCAACTATGATGCCCCTGAGTGTTGACTTAATGTGTAGGCTAGCTACAGTTATCTCTTTACAAATAGTCTAAACATTTTGCT
>NC_135745.1:3267500-3345000 GCF_041903045.1 Epinephelus lanceolatus | reverse complement strand
TCATGAACTGGAAATCAAAAATCACCATACATCTAGCTCACTGGAAGAACTTACTCATTGACTACAGCTCCATGGAATATAAATCCTCCCTTTTCAGTAGCACAACAGAACCCCAATCCTCCTGGTCCAACCTCATCGATTTCTTAACATCTTATGTTCTATCTGACCGATTTTTCTTGTCTGAGAGCCAATCATCCATATCTGCACATAATCCACCCATCATCATGATGATCATCAATATTCTTGGAATATCTTCTTCATAAAAAACACACGCTCACACACACACACGCACAAGGATACACTCAAAAGCACATTCTTAATTTTCTTGTTCTTTTTTTTTCTATTATTATTATTATTATTATTATTATTGTTATTATTATTATTATTATTATTTTTATCATTTTTCTATTATAATTAGATAATCATTAGGGAATGGGAGGAGAGAGGATGAGGGATAACAAATATAATTCAGCCTATCTTACTATATAATGACGAAAACTGTCTGTGGGTGTGTCTGTCTGTGTGTCTGTTCCACGTTTTTCTCCTCACTGACTTGGTCAATCCATGTGAAATTTGGCACAGTGGTAGAAGGTAATGGGAGGAACTTCCGGTTATATATATTTTCCGCCATTTTGAATTTTTTGAAAAACACTTAAAATCGATCTCTTCCTAGGAAGTTTGACCGATCTGCATGAAACTCGGTGAACATAATCTAGGGACCAATATCTAAAGTTCCCTCTTGGCAAAAGTTGGAAAACATACTAAAACTGAGCTTCTATAAGGCAATGAATATTGCGGAAGGCCTGGCTCATCACATAAAGGTAAATAACATCTCAAGTAGGGATGCACCGAAATGAAAATTTGTGGCCGAAGCCGAATATAATATTAAACGCTTGGCCGAATACCGAATATCGTTGTTTAGTTTTTCATTAGTTTTGGCAGATGAACCCCCTCCAGATTAGTGTTGTCACGGTACCAAAATTGGATCCCACTGTACGATACCAATGAAAATATCATGGTTCTGAGTAGTATCACGATACCACAGTGAAAATGAGGCAGATGTGCCTTTTGTCATTTATGAAAAGATAAATCACTTTTCTATTATAGGCTACATCAATGATATTTTAATGGAATAAATTACTTATTGGCTTATTCATACTTCAAAAACAGAATCAATGAGTGATTAACATAGGGGGGATCAAAGTAAAATAAATAAATAAAATAAGAATCAACCAGCCACCCTCCTTCCCTTCATAAGTAAAGAACAGTCCCTAAAGTGCGGTGAGGTTTGTGGGCCGTGAACGGCTCGTTTCTCCTCTGACACGTCACATACCTGTGTTCGGCTGGCTCGGCTGTTCAGGTACTTCTGGGCAGTCCACACGCCAAGAAGAAGATATTATTGGAGCCGACTTATCCGTCGCCGGTAAGCCGATGGCCGCCGTATTTGACAGGAATACATTACTGTCTGTGTCTGTGACCCCCGTTCAACCCACAATCAGTAGGATTCGCCTTTCATTTCTGCTGCTGGTTGAAATCTGTAGGCTGCTCGCACAGCGTGCTGAATGATTTAAGCCTATTTTGCTCGCTCAAAACTATTTTTATATTATAAGCCGTGAATTGCCTTTAAGTGTGTTCTGTAAATTACCCCCATGTAGCCTGAAGCACCTGTTTATATTCAAGTTTGAGGCTCACAGTCAGTTTATTGTTTGATTTAAACTTACCTTGACAGAAATTAAAATGTATTTTTTAAGTGTGTTATAGTGTAAATAGTAAAAAGTAAATGGACCTACACTTGTATAGCGCCTTTACAGTCATTTCACCACTCAAAGTGCTTTTTACACTACGAGTCACATTCACACACTCATTCACAAACACGCACACACACACACACACACACACACACACACACACACACACACACACACACACAGGTGGCTGAGGCTGCCATACACGGGGCCACCTGCTACTCAGTTTTTAACACACTCAAACACTGATGGAATAGCCATCAAGAGCAATTTGGGGTTCAGTATCTTCCTCAAGGATACTTCAACATGCGGACTGGAGGAGTCGGGGATTGAACCGTCGATGTTCTGATTTATGGACGATCCCGCTCTACTTCTGGGCCACAGCTGCCCACATTAAAAATAATAGTCCGGATCAATAACAGTAGTCCACATTGTTGAATTGGCATTATTGTTGTTGTTTATGATGATGAATTTTTCAAAATGTCTGTCTGTCCTCCCTGTCTCTGCAGTAATAAAGAGTGTCCTACCTGTCGCAAGAAGCTGGTGTCCAAGAGGTCGCTGCGTCCGGACCCTAATTTTGATGCCCTGATTAGTAAGTAACCACAAGAAGGTTAAGGGAGGTTTAATCACTACACAAAAAATATGGATGAACTGAAAATTGTGAGTCAAAACATTGTAAAAACATTTTAGAATTTAGTTTTATATTAACTTATGCCATTTCAGGCAAGATTTATCCCAGCCGCGATGAGTATGAAGCCCACCAAGAAAGAGTGTTGGCCCGCATTAGCAAACACAACAACCAGCAAGCCCTGTCCCACAGCATAGAGGAGGGGCTGAAGATACAGGCTATGACCAGGTAAACAGTGATCTCAACACACAACAATAATGTAAATATAACAATAATGCAAATACAAACTTAATACATTGCATTTGCATTTGTTTCTTACAGACTGCAGCGTGGTAAGAGACACACAGTGGAGAATGGTAGTGGAGCTGAGGACAATGGAGACTCCTCCCACTGTAGCAACGCTTCTGTCCACAGCAACCAGGTATGTTAGGATGTTTAACACATCACATGTGACAGTGTGTATGCATTTTGTGCCCCACTTATCAACGTTGACATTATAAAGCATGCACCAAGCAAGCCCTGCTGGGAGTCAGTTGTAATGGTGTGACCAGTGAAAATATTAAGTGACACACTGTGAAATGGTTTAAGTATGGAGCCCAGTTAGTGTTGCGCTAGACCAGGGGTAGGCAACCTGTGGCTCCGGAGCCACATGTGGCTCTTTAGCCCCTGTCCAGTGGCTCCTTGAGCCTTTGAGGAAAAAAAGTCTATGGAAATTCCTTCTATGAATCCAAATGTTGCTGAACCTCGATAGCAGTGGCTGGTTAGCTATGGACGCCAAATCCAAAAAAGTAAATTGAATAAAATAGAGAATGTAGCGCGTGGACAGATTTGTTTGCTCTCACTGCCAGCTCTGCAAAATTTAAGTACCAGATAATTATTAATAGTGCCATGCACAGTGGCCACCTTGTGGTAAAACATATTAATGAATGCTTATTTAGACCATAAGTATATGCTAATTTAGACTTAATAGGCTATTTACCTTGATTATAAGGCTCAAACATGTTTTGCGGCTCCACACAGATTTTTTCAAATTATTTTTGGTAAAAAAAATGGCTCTTTTAATGGCAAAGGTTGCAGACCCCTGCGCTAGACCAATGTAATGATGAGACTCAGGAATAAATATTGTAATTGTTGAGACACACACTGCTGTGAATGACAGGGAAGCTTGATAATCACTGCCACTATTGCAGAACTACAGGATAAGCAAACTTGAATTAGGGATGAGACTGTGTTCAAAGGTGCGCTTCTCCTCCTGGTGTTTTTTTTTTTTCATCATAGAAATACTGTTTTTGAACATTTTCCCCCAGGAGGCAGGTCCAAGCATTAAGCGCACCAAGACAAGTGATGACAGTGGTTTGGACATGGATAACGCTGCTGAGAACGGGGGCGGGGATTCTGTGATCGACGGTGGTGCCAGCGAAATAGAACTGGTGTTCAGGCCACATCCCACCCTGATGGAGAAGGATGACGGTCACAACAGGTAGTGTCACACATATACAGCTTCAGTTAAGACTTGTGCTGATCTCACAAATAAAATACAGGAGTTGACTTGTCTGCTGTGGTGTGAAAGAGAGGCATAGAAAAGAAGCATTTCAAAAATCAAACAACTGATAAATCTGTCTGCTGTCTTGTAGCGATGGGTAACATTTTGTTTTTTAATTCAGTACCAATGCAGAATTAATGCTAGTGCCTTAACTGTGCCTGAATACATTTTCTAACGGCAAACATAAAGAACATTGTGGTTTAGCAGTTGAACAACACATACCCCAAATTTAATATTGACACATTAACATAATAAACCAACCATAGAATGTACAAAATGACCGTATCGCAAACATCAAGTATAAATGGTCACGTTGTTTCATTAAGCTGCTGACATGAGACTTGCTACGGCGTTTTGATTCTCTCATTCTCTCCTTTGGCTCTGTCCCTCTAACAGACACAGTCACGCAAAGAAAGACTCACAAACATGATTTGTCACACACACTCCTCCAGCCAACCAGATCACTTTCTCCTGAGCAATAGTGTCTGAGGCGAAGCGTGTATCTCATCTGCAGGGCTCCACACTGCTATTTAATTGCATTTTGCAACCATGCAGCTGCAATGCAACCTGTAAATATTATCAGTATATGAACTGGAGAGCTTTTTCATTGTTTTTTTTTTCCCAGCTTACAGTAAACAAATCAGCACCATCAGTTTAACTGCACCATGGAAACTGTTAAACTTAATGAGATTAAGGATAGCAGGAGTAGAGGAAGCGTGTCATTGTACCAGCTGGGTTCAGACCGTGACAATATAGTCTTGAGAACCCATCCATAGCCATAGCCATAGCCATATTGTCATTTACATATCAACTGTGCCAGCTGATTTACATATATTTGAATGTATGTGTGTCTGCAGTGTGGAGTTTGTCCCTCGCTACATTAAGACGTCCGGTAATGCTACAGTGGATCACCTGTCTAAATACCTGGCCGTCAGACTGGCTCTGGAGGAGCTGAGAAGAAACGCAGAGGCCAGTCCTGTTAATGTGGAGGCAGCTTCAGAGAAACAGTACACCATCTACATACCTACTGCTGGAAACCAGTTCACTGTGAGCATACACACACACACGCACACACACACACACACACACACACACACACACACATGCAATAGGCATTGTCTGAGGGAACCTGACATCTAGGATTTTTCGTGATCCTCTATACACTAAAAGCTACACCTACCTCTATAATGTTCTAGGTTTGAAAGCATTTTTGAATATATATGTAGGGGCATGTTCAAACTAAAACAGGGTATTATGTTGCTCTGTACATTCTGGAAGGGTAAAAGCATTTTTAAAGAAGTTGGGCAGTATGAGTAAATAATTTCTACTGAGAAATAGTACATTGCAGAAGAAGGTGTTTTCTAACTTGTTTGGCATATGTACGGCATTTGATGGATTTCATTTAAATGTAGTTGAAACCAGTCTGCTTATCATATAAGAAAGAACAATTCTGCTGCTACAGACCATTGACTGATGATAAAGATGAACAACATGTCTCCATGTCCTCCCACTGTACAAAAATGAAGCCAAAATATCCTGGATGCGGCGGCCACCATCCTGTGCTGGTGACATCATTTGGAGTCAAAGTCTGCGCAGCAGTGATCTCTGCGGTCTGACCATTGACCAAAATCTTCTGCTTGTGGTCTTCACTGATCTTGCCAGCAAGTTTTTCATCCTCCACAGTCGACTTCATGTTGAAAGCATACGACTCCAGGCCGTTCTTAGCATCAACTGGCATGCACAGCTGTCAGTCAAGATCAGACCCACTTTTTTATAGCATCAAATAACTTAATTCCAACCAAAATTATGAAAAACATGAACAATTGAGCATAATGATAAGAACTACCTTAAAAGACAGAACCCATCTTTGGGGAAAAAAAATGTGACATGTAGTTCTAGCTTTTAGTTTGGCCCATTTCCCATCTGCTAACATGGAGGGGGCTAGGTTTATGACTTATACTGCAGCCAGCCACCAGGGGGCGATCCCAATGTTTTGGCTTCATTTTTGGGGAGCTGTCATGTTGTCCAGCTATATGTACAGACTGTGCTACAGATAAATGGAACCTTGAGGATAACGTAGGAATGGAAAAGATTAATTAAAGAAGGTCATAATAGTCAGAGTGGGAAACCCTTCATGGATGTTTGAACTGTTTAACTCTGTTCACAGGTTCTGAATGGTTCCTTCTCCCTTGAACTGGTCAGCGAAAAGTACTGGAAGGTGAACAAACCCATGGAGCTCTACTTTGCTCCTACTAAAGAACACAAGTAGACGCATACAAACACACACATGCAAACACACACGCGCGCACACACACACACACACACACACACACACACACACACACAAACACACACACACACACACACACACACCAGTAGGAAATAAACATATGGACTTTGCTATAATTGCACACACAGAAACAAGAGGAGAGGAATTTGTGTGTCTGAAGGAGATGAGAGGGGTTGGTTTTACCCTCAAAAGGACTCTTGTAAAAAGAAAAAAACTTGTTTTATATTCTCTGTATCTTTCTGTGTCTCTTTATATCTCTCTCTCTCTCTCTGTAGAAGGTAGCAGATCAGTACAACAGCCAGCAGGTAAATCAAAGCGATAATGGGCTTTTAAAGTATTTGTAGATTTGTTCCAACTCTGAAAAGCAGGGTCCATTCACAGTCTGAATTAGCAATGTTCTGTTTTCCAAGTAATAGAAATTTTATCATACTGTTTTTTGTCTTCAGTAGAGGCCCCTTTATGCTCTGTGATTTTGGTCTGTATCCAAAGTTGACTTTGAGAGACACAGGTGAAATCTTAAATCGTCAGTCCAAATCTTTATTATACAGTATTTGTTTTTCATTACTGGCCATTTTAATTTTCTGTCTAAATTTGTGAACCCTAAAACGTTTATGGAATCGCACAACTTTGAAAAGGAAAATTCAAAGCACATAAATTCAGACAGCATGTTTTCAAAGTAAAATATTTCAGTTTTCAACAATAAGTAGTGATTAATCAGTGGTGATTAAATTTCATAATGAGGTTTGGGTTACTTATGAAACAGATGATTACAGCCTTTTCTTTGCTTCCATAGACAATCTTCTAAACTGGTGGACAGTCAGACACAGATTGCAAACAAGAGTTTATTCGACCCATCTGGCATACTGTCACATGCTGATAGTGTAAAGGGGCCTTTGAAAAAGCACCTGTTAAACCATACATTGAATACTACAAGGTAAAATGTGTGTTCACACTGATAACTTGACAGTTATTGACCAGCAGTGGGCAGTGCACCATATTCAGTTGAATCTATATAGTGGCATGAAGCTACAAAGATTGCCTTAGGCAAATCAGTTTTGTTTGTCTTTTTCAGATAATGTTCCAAGTGTTCTCCAAACTTTTTTTTAACATGGCTTTATAATAAAACTAGAGAACAGTGAAGGTCTGGATGGCTGCAATGTTTTTGTCAGGGCAGGCTGCTGTCTGAAACTGAATCACTATAACCGTAATCTCTGTAAGCAGATATCTGCATTAGGGCTGCTCCTTGAAATTTATAGATTCGAATCATCAGTCGGAGACCCCTCATACGACTGAGATTGTGCAGTTTACTTCTGGGAATGTTTTGGTCCCCAGATTTTGCTGCAGTGAGTGCTCTTGACTTTCATGCTACACTTTGGTACAGACAGCTGCGGATGTGATGCAGCAACACGGGGAGGAGAGACTCTGCACCGTAAGGCTTTGAGATAACATTGTCTTCGCTTTTCTGCTTAGAAGTGGTGATTTTACAGCTCGTAGATACTTGATATGACACAGTCTCTGGCTTTTGTTTCATATCTAGTGTCGGTAAAAATTGTTGCACATTTCCGTACTATATTACTTGAATGCCACTGTCACACTCAACATCCCGCTGCACCTGTTCAAACTTGGAAACTTGATATGGAGGGGGGAAAAAAACAAATTAAGTGTATTAAAAGGCCAAATCTGATTTGACTGACATATTTCAGAATTGGGTACAGCCTTCATCTGCATATGTTAGCAGACTCTGTTGGTTACCAGAAAAGAATTTGGTATCGGAAGTGTTCTGGTTTTCGTTTGTAGTCTGAGTTGTATCAACCAATCATGTTTGGTTCCCTGCAGGTGAATGATATATATATATATATATATATATATATATATATATGTATATATATATGTATATGTATATATATATGTATATGTATATATATATGTATATATATATATATATTTATATATATGTTGTCTGGACCTGTCTCATCAGTTGAACTGTAAACAGTGAGTGGTGCACAAAAGAGGGAGTCTTGGCCTGGATATCCACTGGCTACATCGCAACTCCTTAGAAATATTGGCTGTTGCCCAAACCAAGATTGCGTCACAGGGAACAAGAGAGCATGAAATGAATGGAGCTCTGGTCATTTCTGTCAGCGATGCTACCAGTGTGAACGCATTACAATCCAACTGCACTATTAGCAGGGCTTGTCTCTGTTTTGCTGGTCTGATATGGCCAGAGTTTTGTGTACAGCTTAATAACTCGTTGGGAACGTGAATAGTGACGGAGAAGCTGTTGTCTTGATCTGTTGCCTGTAGAAACAAAACTGTCCTGATATCTGTGGCTGCTCTCTATGGCTTGTTCTTTTATAAATGTCTTTTATAACATGGAGAGGGAGGAGTGTGATTGGAGGTGGGTGGGGTAGGAGGATAATTTTGCAGCACCATAGACAGTCAAACCATGAAAGTATCTCTTCTGCTATCTCCACCAACCTACTCCCTTTGCTGTTAAATCACTGCTGACTCACCAGTGGAAGGCAGTTTTCTGTCACAGGATCATTTTGTAGCCATCATTTCTTAGATGTAAAGAATAGGCATCAACATCCAAACCATCCTCAGCTATAGCTCGGACATGACATCACAGAATATTTTAGGGTATATTTGTTTTTGTTGTGTTTCAGACACATGGTGGGGTTCGGTTCAGTGTTTCAATACCATGTGTTTCAGTCTCCATGTAGCTAACTTAGGGCTCTGAAAGTTCCACAAGAATAGAAACCCTGAGTGTGTGTGAGCTACAGTGAGTGGATGTGAAGCCAAACATGTTTGTACTATAAATGTTCCATTATGTCAACTGCCTTATTTTACTTTGCATCTGATTCGGTACATTATCACGCCCATAAGAACCCTGACTAGACAAACGCCAACCTTTCCACCCAAACATACATGTTTCAAACATGATGTTGCTCTTTTACCTGGTCTTTCTGTTTGTGGGCAAGATGATGGACCAGTGTGTGTGTGTGTGTGTGTGTGTGTAAGGGAAATCATGAGTTTTATTTTTATGGCACAGAAATGTAAAGTTCGCATGTATGAAGCTCCTTCTGTTGATGAGCAGTAATGTAAAGAGGATCAGAGCTGATGTTGTCATAGCTGCTGCTAACAGCCGCTGGGTGGCACATTGACGGATCATGAGTGAGTGGATGAATTGATTTGTTGCTGCAGCCTGCATCAGGTGTGGAAGGATCCCTCTCTACAGCCTGTCTGGACTTAAGGACACCAAAGGCAGATATTCACTGCTGTTACAAAAGTGGGGTGTTTTAGGTCAGAAGCAGCATTAATTGTTCCATGAAAAGCTGAAAATGTTTTATTTTTCTTGTCACTGATGTCACATTTGAAATTTAGCAGTGCAGTTCTAATGTAACTCATTTATTTGATCCAAGAGTGATTACACTTGCAGCATTTGAGAGGCAGTGTCAGTGTATGTTGACAGTGGTGAAGAAAACGAAACTAGGGCTTCATATAAACAGTACCTAGTTTGGTGAGCTGATAATCAGAGTAAAGCACTGTCACATTCCAGTATCACTATCTCACAACATTAAAAGGCTGCAGCCCACTTCTTTATGACTTCACTGTTCAGTTCAGGACAGTTCAGTCAATATTTGTGAGAATGTACTAAAGTCTCCTAAACTTAGAAACTACTGCAACCCTTCACATGTGCACTGCTCTTTATCATCAATAACATTTCTGTTAATTTGACAAAACCATCTTAACACTTGGTCCTTATTAGCTTTTTGTGGAGCTTTAACTACATCTCACGGTTTTCATCAGCAGATAAGTTTTGCTTATTTGCTATTATAGAAATGTTTTACCCACTAAATGACCATTTGTATATTAATTACTCACTGTGTCTTATGGGGAATTAGTGAAGAAGACATTTTCTCACATGTCTCCATAGTGAACAGAGATCCCAAAAGGTGAATAAAATCTGGGGTTTATATGTATTAAAGGTATACTTCACCCACAAAATGACCATTTGTGTATGGATTACTCATGGCATATTTACTTTAAATTTGTTACAAAAACTTTCTCTCATGCCTCCCAAAAACAGTCTTCATGAATTGAAGTACATGGGGTCCATGTTTAACAACAGCAAAACTATATCAAAACATCTGTTTACAAACTCTCACATGACTAGAGCAGTGTAATCCAAGTCTCATCTATGTAGTCATGTGCTCAGTACTTCACAAACACATGATTTTTCACTAAAATGTTTCTATTTAAAACATGTTGGTACATTCCCATGCACAGCCGAACTCTGAACTCCGCTCAAACAGGGTTCTTTGGAGTTGCAACACTTGTAGGCAGAGGTGTTTTCTTTCTAACATTTTAGTGAAAGTCAGGGATCCCAAGGTCATGGAAAACCTGAAAAAGTCAAAAGAATCTTTAAAAATCATTGAACGTTTTGGAAAAGTCATGGAATTTTGTTGTCTATGAAATTATTGAAGTAATCTTCATAGGATAACCTTTCATGTAATGTATCGTAATGGCAATTTGTTTTACCTCTAATATTTGTCGATGTGTGTTGTATTTTTGATCATCACGTCTCTTCATTTTCTTCTGGCGTTCCCTCTCTCTTTTTGTTTGCCAGCTAGTTTAAATTACGTTTGAATAGATTTTGGATCTGGTATGTTATAAAAACGCCCAGTAAGTAGGGCAAGATTTTTTTTTTCTTATTAAGGGTTCTTACAAAGTTGTGAAAAAGTTTTGAAATGTTCTTAAATATATGTGGTAACTGTGGAAAATATGCATACAACTGGGTAAATGAGACTTAGATTATACTACATGAGCTGTGTGACAGTTTTGATAAAGTGTTGTTGTTAAATGTGGTCCCTGTTCACTTCAATTGGTAGAGAATGGTGGCATTTTTTTTGGGATTCCCCATTCACTGTGGAGGCATGAGAGAAAATTTTTTCTTCACAATTCAAAGTGGTGACTAACTAATATACAGATAGTTATTTTGCGAGTGAAATATTCCTTTAAAAAAAGCAACTCTAAATGGACCGTGATTTAAACTACTATTTGGACAAGAATGAACTGAGTTCTGATTTTACCTGTGAATGTGCCATCTCAATTAAGCCTCTGCTTAATTAAATGTCAGTGTGGCTGAGTCACTATGAGGCACACCGCAAATTGAATGACTGCACCAGATTTCTAGCTTTAGGAAAGAGAAAGCAGAAAGTTCCACAAACTAAACTGCCCTGAAGGCATGTGTCAAAGGTCAACTGCTGGAGTCAAAACTCAGTGAAAACGGCTTCACTCCTGTCTCATTTGGTACCTGTGTGTCTGATAATCTGTCTGTGTGTGTGGAACCTGTACACTGCATCTTTCTGTTTGGACAATAAACCTGAATCTATGTGTTCGACAGAGAACACAAAGTGCTGTTGCTTATGTTCTCATGGTCTGGTCTCTAAATCACAAAAAAAAGACTGCACTATCTTAGGGGGAGTCATGGACTCTGTCACCTATTAGTATAAAATAATTTAAGTTACATTTCCTTTGTCTTAGTCCTGCCTTTGCAATTAAACTGAATTTATAAAATGAGTAGAGAATAAGTCAGATTAGATAACAGAAAGAACAGCTGTTAGTAGGAGAGTAACTAGAATTACCGCTCCGCATTGTATACCTCTGCACTAGTCAAGTTTCTCTTAGAGTTTACATCCATGTCTGTGAAAACATGGATATTTTACAGACATCTTCCCACAGGCAGCACAGAAGATCTATACAATCAGCACAGTTTCAAGGTGGACACCCAAGATTAGTGTCACCAATTCAGTATCTGACCAAATATTTTCCCCTCTGTTCCTGAGATATGATGTTGGCTAATGGTAAGAAAAGTGTTTTATGTGGAATATGATGTCACAGTGAGGTTGACCAGATGCAAGGTCACACTGACCTTGGCTTTTGACCACCAAAATCAAATCAGTTCATCACTGTGGCCAAGTGAACGTTCGTGCCAAATTTGAAGAGCATGGAACATATATGGTTAAGAGATAGGCAGTCCTTAGCCATGCTAGATGCAGACTTTGCAGCAAAACATTTGACGTTAGCAAAGTGAGAAAAGCAGCTCGGGTCAGTGACACCAACGGGAAAAAGCACCAACAGATTGCCAGCATCAGCACACATTTTACTCCTGCTGTAGATCAGATAACTAGGTTATCACCTAGTGTCTACTGTATGTGTAGACACTAAAGCATTTCATACCATATTCCATGCTACATTTTTGCTACAATGCTTGTTTCAGCACACTGGAGCAGAGGGCTGCCACTAACAATTATTTTCATCATCGACTAATCAATTGTTTAGTCTATGAAGTGTCAAAATTGTGAATAATGCCAGAGCCCAAAGTGACATCTTCATCTTACTTCCTCTGTCCAACCAAAAGTCCAAAACCCAAAAACTCTTCATTTACTATTGTAAATGACAAAGAAAAGTAGCAAATACTCACATTTAAGAAGCTGGAATTGGCAAATGTTTGACAACATTGCTTGAAAAATGACTGAAATGACAAATTATTGCATCTCTACCTGAGTAAGAGCCTTATTATTACATCCTATAATTGCTTTACAGGGCTAATGTTTGCTATTTTAATCTATGGTACTTAAAGCTGTGGAAA
Organism: Epinephelus lanceolatus; assembly: GCF_041903045.1. Classification (NCBI taxonomy): domain Eukaryota; kingdom Metazoa; phylum Chordata; class Actinopteri; order Perciformes; family Serranidae; genus Epinephelus; species Epinephelus lanceolatus. The sequence continues at coordinate 3,332,139 of NC_135745.1, read as the reverse complement.
TGGGGTAAAATGCAATGGAAAAGATAGAGAAGTTTTGAAAATTCATTGGTTAAAAATGTGTGGGAACCCTGGTTGCATTTCTAGACCTATGTATGTCCCATTAATTTTTATGTTTGTATTTTCAGTCAATGAGACAATGGAGTAATAATGACGACATAAAGGTCAGACTTGGATGTTCGGGTTTAGCAGCACGTATTCTGTTTGAGCAGCCTAAGTCAAAAACAACAGCACTGAGCTGTCAGCCTCAAAGATGGGACATGGTATATGAAAACCAGACATCCAGTTGCTGATTGTGTGTACAAAATACACCACGTGGATACTGTGATGAAAATACACTGCCTACATGGGAATCACTATAACTTGAATGAGTTTTTTCATTTTGAGAGTGGCCTCTGATAAGTGATTCCCACAAATGCTCCAAGCTGGTAGCTTGGGTAGGACATATTCTTATGCTCTTTATCTTTTTTAAAATAATGAGAAAGGAATGTAATCAGCCCATATTCAGGTTTATTACTTTATTTTTGCTTATTTCAGATATAAAAAACAACAGAAGCAGTAAAACCTGAAAGCCAGGCTACACACAACAGTGTGGTGTAAGTAGAAAAAAATAGTCAACAAACAAACAAACAGAGTTAGAATGATGAGGGAAAAAATGAACACCGATCCCAGCATGCACTGGGCAAAAGGCAGGGAAACACCCTGGACAGGTCACCAATCAATGACAGTCCATCCAAGAAAAATCTTTTCTATGTCCTCATCCTGGATGATGAGGATAGAAGTAAAGTAGAGGAGGGGGAGTGATGTTACAGTGAGCCAGCAGAGGCATCAGAGCAGCACTGAGGCAGTCTGAAAGGAGTGTGGCGCTGCTTTAGAGAGAAAGTGTCTGAGTGAAGCATCTGAAATGTGTCCGCTCTCATGGCTGGCACACACAGACAGTTTGAGGTGCCAGCACCTCCCTGCCTGACTGCCAGCACTACTACATTCCAGAGGTGGGACTGAAAAAAGTAAAGGAAGAATGGCATCAGGAGGGCACTCAGCTTTAGTATAAAAATCATGTCCAAAAACATAGAGTGTTACTCAGCTCTGGTGAGCTTGCTTTTAGCCAGATTACCGTCCATGTGGGGTCTACAGATGGACTCTGTGGGTTCTGAGAGGATCAGACAGTCTTCCTGGCAGTAAGGACTCTAACTATAGAGCCCACTCCTCCCACTGCCAGAGCCTGTGGACACAGAAAACACACACATACTTAATGCTGATATCAAGCGTAGCGCACTGTAGCAAACACAGGAGACAAAAAAATCCTTCTATTTCCAAATTAAGTTGTTAAGTTAATATGGCAACCACTGACCATTAAGTGAGTTTTGAGAAAATTTGCACGTGTATATAATATTCATTCATTGTGCAAAATAAGAATGTGATTCTGATAGTTCATTTTAAAGCCGATATTGGCCGACACCAACAACATGCTGATATTATCGTACATCCCTAAAAACAAATATGAATCGAGCTTAACAAACGTATTAGACCACCACCCAATTTAAGGTTTATGCCACGGCTGCCCTAAATTAACAGCATTGGTAATTACCAAAATCATTTTTTATGTTTCTGTAATGGTTAATACACTAGTATGTAGAAGCTCTTTAACAGAAATTATATTTTTAATGCTAAAATATAATTATTATTACCTCTGACAAGGAGGTTATGTTTTCGCCGGCATTGGTCTGTTTCTCTGCAAAATAACTCAGAAAGTTCTGAACCGATTTTATTGAAATTTTCAGGACAGGTTGATAATGGCACAAGGAACAGATGATACAATTTTGGTGGTGATCGGTTGAAGCGAAATGGAGAAAATAATAAAATGGCGGGAAATCTGAGCTGCTTGGCGGAGGTCTGCACTCTCAGAGTGCTCTAGTTATTGTTATCCATGAATTTTCAAATTTATTGTTTTACAAAAAAACAACAGAAAAACAGAAAAAATAGCAAAGCACATTATTATATGTTACTTAAGATGTCAAATTATAGTTATTTACCATTTACTTGCATTCCTGACCAGAAAAATTAGTTTGAGTGGTTGAATGTTATGCTTGATTAATTTCTAACTTCTCAGAGAAGCCCAGTGAGCCGGCTCAAATTTGGGTATAAAAAGGTGAATTCAGTTTGAAATTCCTCATTCCTCTTCAAACTGGTGAAATGTTTAGAGCTCACTTAAAATGAAAGAGTCCGCATTAAAGCACTTAATGATGGTGGATGGTCTCTGAGACAGGGAAAGACAAAGTCTTCTCACAGTGTGGTCTAGTATGCTGTGGTCTACTCAATTGCCAAGACTGGTACTTACAACATGCGCCAAGGAAGAGGCAGGAAACGAAAGATAACTGAAGCGGATGTCAGACACCTCAAGATTTTAGGTACTAGAGACAGATGGAAAACCACTGCTGATCTTCAGGCGGAGATGAATGCTTCTAGATCAGAGTCTTGGAAAGTCTCCAAAATGACCATAAGCAGACAACTGATGGAACAAAGCTTAAAGGGAAGAATAGCTGCTAAGAAGCCATTATTGAGGACTACAAACATCCAGAAATGCCTCAGATTTGCCAGGGAACACAAACACTGGACTGTTGATGACTGGAAGAAGGTACTCTGCATAAACGAGTCCAAGTTTGACCTCTTTGGTCAGCATCATCATGTTTATGTCCGCAGAAAAGCTTGAGAACGTTTTGATGCCAGATGCACTGCACCCACAGTGAAACACAGTGGAAATTCCATTATGGTATGGGGTTCCAATTGTGGAAATGGCGTGGGCAAATTAGTGAAAAACGACAAAATCATGAACAACATACATAAACATCCCTCCTAATGGAGGGATATGCAGTGGAAAACCTACCATCCTATTCTTCTCTAAATCTGAATATGTATTTCTCAAATATTCTTCAACCTCTAGCCTTGCTGCTTTAAAGGGAAATTTCGGTTTATTTCAACCTGTCTCCTATCGTCCTAAATTTGTTTCAAGTGACTAGTGACAGGCACAGTATGAGATCACTGCTTGTTCTCGCGATATTTCGGCAGTGCTTTGGAAAGCAGAGCTAGATGGTAAACAAACATGGCAGCATACTGGTAAGGTAAGACAACACGTTTACATGTCGTTTTCTATATGTTCTCTGACATTTATCCTAACGATATGAGGCGGTCTTTGTGGAAAAAAAAGCTTGTTTAGTGGACTAACTTTGCACTTGAAGGTTGCCCGTTCACTTACGTTTTAACAGGTCTGACGCTACTATGTGCCCCAGCTGTATCTAGGCTAACGGCTAACATGCTAACTATTATTTTTATGTCACTAGTCACTTGAAACAAATTTAGGACGATAGGAGACAGGCTGAAATAAACCGAAATTTCCCTTTAAGATGCCCTCCCTTTTCCTGGCTAAACAATCCTTTAACAAACTTAAAAGGGTCCCTGAAAAAACCTGTCCTTACATGTTCCTTCTTCCTCCTCCTTTTCCTGAGATGCTCTGCACTTCTAAGAACTGCTAGCCTGCTTCTCAACTCCACTTGCAACACATTAATTCCCTCCCTTTCTTCTTCTGTAGCCTTTTCTCACTGCTTTCTTAACTGTCTCCTTTCCTTTACTAACTTCTCTATTTCTCTTTGCCGCCTAGACTTACCTGACTGTACCCTCTCACTCCTCTTTCTCTCATGCACCCCAAACCTCTCTGCACCATATGAGTAAATTCCCAGCAAGCAATAGTCGTGATTTAAACGTATTGGCTATATTTAGCTCTGATTTAGTCTAGCTACATGTAACCCAAATCTAGCCGATTTAATTTTGAAATTGATTAAATGTAATTTTCGCTATTGCAGATGGCGTGCGGTATGATATTCAATCACGTATGGAGAGTCAACAGCAATTAACATATGTTTATCTCCATTTTTTGGACATGGTCTCTACATAGCCGTATAATTGATAACGTCTACACTTTGGCTATGGTTAGACGTCTACCAAATTTTCACTGACAGCCCAAATTTAGCCTAGACGTCAGGTCTTCATGTAGACGGCTATTAGACGTTTTTTAAACCAAAAAATGCTTGCTGGACTCCCATCTTTTCTAACTTTTCTATCGCATTTCCTCTAAGCCTGCTTAAGATTACTGACAATTCTCTATTAACTATCTCCTATTCTTTACTGTCATTTGCCCTAGGCCATCTAACTCTAACCTTCTGCTCCATGGTTCTCTCTCTGACTGGCATACTGACCTCAGTGTCACCTGCATCCTCTCTTACTACCCCCTCCTTCTCCTCCTCAGTGGCAGTGTTACTCATATCCTGCGAACTGTGGTTTTTTACCTGCCGCTGGACTTCATCCGACTGACTCGACTGACTTCTTAGGAAGTACTGATCAATGCAGCTACTCTGCCCTTTCTTTGCCACATACTTCTTTTTTCCCTGATGAGTTTTGAGGACTTTTATTGATGTTACTTTCTGCCAGCCACAAGGACAAACCTGAAGCATCTTGTTCTCGACTGTGCTAATTTTGTCCTCTACAGATGCGCTTGCCTTGCCCTGAGTGCTGCTAATTCTAGCCCTGGTGGATAGGCCCGTGCCCCTATCCTTCACTGAGTCACAGATCCAATGCATAGTCATGTCTGTTCCAATGTCTGTTACCGTGTAATCCACCTGTCAGTCATTTTACACCCCAGCTCTCGCTGACTCTTGGGGTATTTTCCCTATGTTGGCTGTAGCTAATTTTGGTTGTAGCTAGACTGCTAGGCCTCACCACTGCTACTATGGGCTGCTAGCCCATGCCAGCACCTTTGGGGTCTTTTCCCTCCTGTCAGCTGTCTTTCCAAGCGGTCAGCTGTCCTATTCACAGCAGTCACTAGCTGGGCTAGTTCTAAATTCAAATAAACACAAGAAGTTTGTGCTCTAGAGAAAGGATCAATATTATCATGCATCCCTAATACTGAGATCATGTGACATGCGATTTAACTAATTGCATGACTTCTGGAGGTAATTGGTAGCACTAGGTCTTATTTTTTTTTTGGGGGGGGGGGGGACTTGGGGGGGTTGTTGTTGTTTATTTACATTTTTTAAAACAAGTTTTTATTTTTATTTCACTTCACCAATTTTGACTATTATATGTAGGTCCATAAAAAATCCTAATAAAAATCAACTGAAATTACGGGCTGTAATGCAACCAAAAACATCATGTCTGCCTGGACACTCACCATTCTGCATACAGAGCCAACAGATCCACAGAGGACACCATCTCCACTGAACCCTCAAACATCTTGAAAATAACGACACCTACCTACATCAGAATGCTGTCTGATGATTTCAGCTCAGCGTTCAACACAATCTCCACCACGAAAGTGAGTAGCAAACTTCAGACTTGAGTACCACAGTCTGCAACTGGATATCGGTCTTCTTTACAAATAGACCCCAGAGTAGGGGTGGGGGAAAAATTGATACAGCATGGTATCACAATATTTTTTTTGATACACAGGCGCTGAGTATCTATCTTTTATTATATACATTATTCATTTTACAACTTTTGGTACTAAAACAAGAAAATCAATTGCTTTTTCGGTCCACTAGATGGCGCTGATTTTATTTGATTTTTTTTCTGTTGAGGTCAGCAGAGGTCTCAGTCAGTAGCATTTGGCAAGGAGTTCATTAAAACAAAGATGGAGGCACTGGATAAAGAAATCAGAAATGCGCCACTGGCGTTATGACTGACTTATTTAGGATTTTTTAACAGAGAGGTAAGGAGGACTTGGATATGACACATAGGTTTTGCAAGCATTGTCATATAAGAATAAAACAACTCCTAAGTAACACTGCTCCCTCTTCCTCCTCGTCTGCTCTTCAATTTCAATGAGCTCTGCATCCATGTACGTCCATGTACTCCGTGTTCAAATAAATATGGGCGGTCATCAAATTCAAATGGCTCATCCAGATCCAGTTGGTCAAAATTGGGTAAAAATTCAGAAATGTTTGTTGTGGCAAGTGAAAACACAGAGAGATTTGAGTAGATGCAGGAAGTAACCGCTGGTGTGACCTCACCAAACGTGAGGAGTTACTCTGTTTGGAGTAGTCACAACTGGATCTGGATAAGCCATTTGAATTTGATGACCAGATAACACGGAGTACATGGATGAACACAGATGCAGAGCTCACTGAAACTGAAGAGTGGACGAGGAGAGAGAGGGAGCAGTGTTACTTCGGTAGAGCATATACTAAAATTGCAACAGGCAGAGGAACATGTCCGAATCCAGCTAAAGGTAAACACAGACGTTCATTTCTCCTTTCCATTATGTTGTGGGATAATTATACTTACAATCCGAGTCTATCTGTGTGAAAGAAATGCACTTTTAGTGGAAGTATTTTGACGTTGTTTGACGTTGTCTGAGTGCCCTATTATTTAATATAGCGCACGCTCACGGGCTGCAGGCAGGTCAGCCCGAGCTTTGTACTGGAGAAATGCCAAATACTGAACATCCTATCACTCATTTAGACAAAAGTAGATCGGAAAATAGGGCCCAGGTTGAAAAAAAAACATTAGTTCCCCTTTAATCTGGCCCCACAGAGGACGTTCAATCTGCCAACAGTTTAGTTTGTCAGGTGTACGCTGCATTTCTGACAGGTTTTATGATTGTGTTGGTCAGTCTGTCTGCTTTTCATCACATTTTGCTGCAATAGAAATGACTGAAGTCAGATGAGCAGACTGAAAACTTAAAGGCACTGTATGTAAGAATGTGGCCAAAACGGTTACTGCACTCAAATTCAAAATATTGCCGTGAGTTGTGTCCGCCCCCCCCTCCCCTACAGATTCGAGGTTGCTGCTCTGTGCCGAATTGCTGCGTTGTGCTCCAGCGTCTGGCAAAAATAGAAGTCCTGTGTATCTGTTGCGGAGGGCTCCGGAGTGCCGCAGCAGAGATGGAGCAGGAACGCAGCACAGCTGCAGCCGGTGGTAACACACACATTGACTAGAACTGAATCCTGCCGTGCCGGAGTGCAGATGCAACCAACGTGCATCTGGTGGAAACTGGGGGTGATTTGTTTGCCCACGGGCGGCTGCCGTGGCAGGGCTGCGTCGCTGCGTCCTTGATCTTCGGTTTTCTAGCTGGCCGTCAGAGCATGTCCGGCTTCTCTGCCGCTGCTACCGGGATACAGCTGAGGAGGAGCCGGCTGATAATGCTATGTACCGGGACACTGCTAATGCTGCTTGCCGTGCTGCTAACATTTGTTTCTCAAAAACATCAGTCGGGTCGATGACCGACCTGCACATGGGCTACAATGTATGATCGAAAATGATCAACAGTTGAAAGTATTCGAAATGTCCATCCCCGTCTAGCTATGATGCTAGTTAGCCAACTTTGGCTAAAGCTTACCTGTCGAGGAGAAGAGTAGCCACTTCGACATCCGATTTCAAATTCTTCTCCGCTTTCAACCGTCTCCACCGTTCACAAGCATCTCCTATATAGACCCTCGCTTTGCCTCGAGTTTTGTCTTGGCGTTTTTTGGGAATCATAACGAGGTCATTTGGGTTTAGTCACACCGTCAGCCATTGTAGCTCAGTCGTAACTGGAACTGATGCTGAGACTCTACTGACTGCGTGACTGGTAGACGGCGGTGGGTGGCGCAACAGGCCAAAACACAAATTCAAAACATAAACATGATTTGCAGACCGTAAATTTTTTTTTTAAATGCCAATATTCTGGATGTACTATTGTTGTCAGTGAGATCAGTATGTTATATGAACATTATTCCTTAGTCTCTGTGACATATTAGGATGATTTGACGACTATTTGCTTTAGATTTCTTACATATAGCTCCTTTAATCTTATGAGTTAAAGCTGATGTTGAAAAAGTTTTCCTTTGGGGTAGTAATTTGCAGTTGGAAAAAGTACTCAGCATATTGCAATACCACCATGATATCGGATTGTGACCTAAATATCGCAATAATATGGTATCATGGGTCCTCTGGTGATTCCCCTGCGCTAGAGCAGTGGTCACATGTTCCATGTTCACACTCTTCTGGTGCTGAACATCAGGGCCCCACAGCACTGTGTGCTCAGCCCTTCCTGTTCAATCTGTACACCCACAACTGCAAGTTCCGACATGGAGAGAAATCTGGTGTGAATTTTAAGGGGCTAAGAAGGAGGCTAAGAGACACACCCTCTGTCTACATCGGTCGAGCTGAGGTGGAGCAAGTTAACAGTTTTAGGTTCCTGGGAATCTGCATCCGTGAGAACCTGACATGGTCATCTCACATCTCCATACTTGTGACAAAAGCTCAGAAACGGATGCATTTCTTTAAGACTTAAGGAAGCTGAATTTCTCCGCCAAATTCTTGTTAGCTTTCACAGAGGGGCAACAGAGAGCATCCTGACCGGAAACTTGCATGGAATGTGCACAGCCCAGGAAAACAGAGCTCTGCAGTGGTTGATTTGAACTGCACAGAACATCACCTGTACCAATCTATCCAGCACCGGTGATATCAGTTAGGTGAGGTGCTTGTTCACAGCTCAAAGGACACTAAAATTTAAAACTCACTCCAGTGATACACAAGTATCTGCTGCCGTACCGCGACTCTACAGAATAGCTTCTTTCCTCAATCTGTGGGACTCCTCAACTCATCCTCTGTATTCTACCAACATTTTTTTTTCTTATTTTCTCTTGTGTACCTTTAAGGATCTACAACTTGCCTTTTTTTGTGCAACCCTGTTTAGAATATCAAACAACCTTGACCTTCAAATTCAAATTTTCACAATCTTTCTCCTAGTCTTATCTGATACTTCCCCACCTCAGACAATACGATATTTTGTTAATCTAAAAAAATATTTATCATTTGGAATTTGTATGACCTTAACTGCAATGATTACAAAGCACATACCTTTTCATGCCACTGCAGCAGCACAGTGCTGCTGTTGTCAGAGGGCGTCTCAAAGCCTCGGTAGATGTATTTCATCAGCAGGTCCACTCCAGCTTTGTCCAGTGAGCCCACAGCCTTCTCTATGTCACTGCTCTTAAAACTGCTCAGCACTTTGACCACGAGCAGCTCTGCTCGCTCCTGCACACGCACACACACACACACACACACACACACACACACACACAGTGGATGGTATATATCAAACAATATATATAGCTGAATGACTTGGCTGTCCTTTATCATATGTGTCAAATTATTTGTTACACAGGACCATCTCACAATCTGTCATTGGAATCTGTTTGGATCCGTTTCATCAGTCTCATTCTTGTGAACACAATATCTCAAGAGGACCTTGAGGGAGTTTCCTCAAATTTGGTACAAATGTCCAATTAGACTCAAGAATGAACTTCTTAGAATTTGGTGGTTGAAGGTCAAAGATCAAGCTCACTGTGACCTCACAAAACATGTTTTTGGCCATAATTCAAGAATTTATATGCTAATTATGACAAAATTTGACACAAATGTGTAATATGTCTCATAAAATGACAAAGTGATGACATTATACTGTATGTCCAAAAGGTCAACTTCACTGTGACATCAAAATGTTCTGCAAAATAACGTCATACTGAAGAGGATACATTTGGCCAGACACTGAATTGGTGACACTAATTTTGGGTGCCCACCTTGAAACTGCTGATTGTACAGATTCTATGTGCTGCCAGGTTGAAGATGTGTGTGAAGCATCTATGTTTACACAGACATGGATGTAAACTGTAACTACAATTTGACTGGTTCGCGGAGGCATACAAGCACAAGGTGGTAATTCTAGTAGAGGTACATCTTTCGAGTATGAACACTTAAATAGCCTTTATTTAAATCCTTATGTTGTAAAAGTTGTAAAATTTACTAGTGGCCCAAACCAGATTTATCTTCTTACTGTCATTCATGTAAGTGAACCCGAGGTTGAGTGGTTAAGAGCTGGGGTTAAAGGACACGCTAGTATGCTTGCTCTGTGGGCCAATGGATGCTGATGATCCAGTTATTTTATACCCAGATGTTTATCTTTTATGTCTTTATCTGCCTCAGAGCAACTTTCATAGGAATAAAGGGGGCCTTGCCATAACCGCTGTATGCAGTTCTCTTTATACATCCATGGTCATCACACACACAACTAAACCACGCCTGTAGCTGCCAGTGACTCCTTACAGGACACTGATTTGTTCAAAGCACTGGTGGTTCGGACACAAACACATAATTTAAAACCTAACTAGATAGATTTTCCTTAGATCTCATTGCGAGAATCCAGCTGTCATGCAAGGTAAGGCTTTCCCTGTTGGTGAAGCTTTAGAACTCTGCAGACTAAAAGACCAACACACAGAGAGGTTATTTGTTTTTTCCATAGATTAAGACCAGCTGTGTCGTTTTAGCGATCCAGCAAGATACATGTTTTGTCAGCATATGATCAATACATCCAATTTAAACTGAGTTTTGAAAAGAAAATTATTTTATTGTATGAAAGTTAAAATTACCAACATTTACAGGCATCAACACCTGAATCCCAAAACTTAGAAGAGAGACTTGGACAGGCAACTGTTAACTTCAAAAACAATAATGGCTCCTGATGAGGTTAGCATAGAGGCTGCAATATCAGAACTGGAGGGTATTTCTTCATTGAAAGAACAGCATAGAATGGCACTGGAGGCTTTTCTTGATGGAAAAGATATTTTGGCTCTCCGACAACAACAGTAACATACAGATGGTTCATCCATTCACCTGTCAAGTATTTTGTGAAAGTTCCCAGCTTCTCAGATGGTTCTATGTAACAACAAACCATTTGGTGCTTCAGGTAAGGCCATGTTAGGTTTCATCACCAAATTGTGTCGTCATCATCCTCTGGACCCCAGGATCTCTAATAACTGAGCAGTTTCTAACCTTATATTCTTTTCAAAAGTAGTAGAAAGGGATGAGGAAGGCCAGTTGTTTCCCTTTTCTATTTCTCAACTTTTAGCATCCGCCATCAGTGGACAGTTACCATCAACACTTGGGTTGTTTCGCTATATCCCATATCTGCCACACATTTTGCTGTTTTGTTCCCTACATAGGATGATGAGTTTAAAACATGGATACTGAGTGTAGAGTAAGGACCCATTTCCTGCGGAAATTACTCTTCAAATCATCTCACATCTTTGAGAGTTTTTTCATAGGATGGATATGCTTGTTGACCATATGAACCAAATCCCATTCCCAAATACCTAAATCCATCCTCTGCCTGTCCTATCACTTTCCGTAATATGATTATTTACTCATAAATTTAGAAGCAAAAACAATCAATACATGCGGAAAAAATACCCGATTGCTTATTAATGCTTCAAATAAGTCAACGGTCTTGTATCACTGCTATGTGGTGATACATTAAGAAGGTGAAGGATGTCTGGTATTACTGCACTTACACATGGCACTCAGCAGAGACAAATACTGATACCTTGGCCATCTGGTTCTTTGTGTTGATTGGAGGATTCTTCAGCACAGCCTCGAGAGCTGCATTCATGTTCCCCTTGCAGAACAACAGTCAAGGACCACGCAGTTACACAGGACAGAGATACATGTGCATCACTTTGTTCAACTAATTAAACACAAAGAGATGAGAGAAAACGTTTTTCTACAATGTGTACTGCACAGAATCCTCATTTAGCCTCCACCTGACAGGCATCATTGCTTCTTGCCATTAAAAAGTCAACTGTGCCTTCTTATTTAAGATAATTATGTATTGTATAAGGGAGAAAAGCTTGTGCAGCTTGCATTTTTTAGTTACACAACTCCAACTTGCATAAGAGCTATTAGAGACACTATGCATGATTACATTGGCTCATCATCCCAATCGGCCGATATTGGCTGTAAAATGAAATATTGGTATTGGCCAATATGCCAATTTCTGCCGCTATGACAAACCATATACATATATATATATATATATATGTACATAAAAAGAGAGATGACTGGTTGTATAATGAAATGTAGATCAAAACCTTGTGTCGGATGCTTATAGAGAACGGGAAACAACAGGGGGAAAAAAATCATTAAAAGAGCCAACATGTTTTGACAACTGCAGGTCTCCGTCAGGGCTTTAAAAACGAGTTTTAAATCTGTTTTTACAAATTTCCCGTAAAAGTAAAATACCCTTAGAAAACAAAAGGCTGTTAATCATTTTTTTCCGCTGGGCTTTTCAAATTTTAAAGGAAAGGTTCTTGAAAATGCATATAAGTCAGACAATGAAAAAATAGTACTACACAATGCAAACACAAATACATAGTCTTAAACCACATAGTCTTAAACCAGTGTAGGCCTACATAGCTTAAAATACATTCATTCATCTTCTAATCACTTCATCCTCTTGAGGGTCGCAGGGGGGCTGGAGCCTATCCCAGCTGGCATCGGGCAAGAGGCAGGGTACACCCTGGACAGGTCACCAGACTATCGCAGGGCTGACACATAGAGACAAACAACCATTCACGCTCACATTCACACCTACGGACAATTTAGAGTTATCAATTAACCTACTCCCCAATCTGCATGTCTTTGGACTGTGGGAGGAAGCCAGAGTACATGGAGAGAACCCACGCTAACACAGGGAGAACATGCAAATTCCGCACAGAGGGGCTCCCACACCCGGGATCGAACCAGCAACCCTCTTGCTGTGAGGCGACAGTGCTAACCACCACACCACCGTGCCACCCACTTAAAATAAATATAAAAATAAAAATAAACTGAGGTACAAGCATACAGATGAGGCATATCCAGTAAGAGGATTCAGGGAATAGAGTAGCATAATTTTCCATATGGATATGGATGGCCATATGGATGTACTGATATCTGTATCCCTTATCGGCCAAATAAGTTGTTATACATTGGCTTATCAGATATCAACAAACAAAATCCAATATTGTGCATCCCTAAGAGCTCTTGTTCTTGATAATGTTAATGAAACCCAGTAACATTCAACTAGGTTTTGTTTTGTTTATTTCTATAATGTTGTTCATGATAGCTGGTTCACAGCAGTTCACTGCTAATTATAACTTTATGTATACTACATAAAGTCTATTTAAAAATAAATTCTGGTTACAACACCAAACGCGACCACACCCTCGTGTGAGCTGACACCCGGAAACGCTACTGTGACAGTCATCCTTCGGCTATGTCCTCACAACTGTACTCATTATGTCACATAATATCTCATATGACTACAGTCTAAACGACCGATATTAAATACAATCAGAAGATATCAAAATATACTGCGAACTTGAGCTAACTCTGCTAACTTAATGTTACCGAGCATGTCAACAGAACAGAGATGTGTCTGAACCGACATGGTTCATGTTAAGGGATATAATGTGAATAAACATGTATAAAGGACATAATATAAATAGACATGTATCAAAGGACATAATATAAACGCACATGTATGCTATTTAAATGAAAGGATATTGTCTGAGCAAAGCGTCCACTTCTGCTTCGTCCGGACCGCCCTGGTTCTCTCCTCCGTCCTCCTCGTCCACAAACTTATTCTCATCGTATTCATCAACGTCTACTTTCCTAAACCGAGCGGAGTCTGTATTTTTAGACATTTTCGAAACGGTAGTAAAGCTTGTTATGGATAGCAGATACCAGCTGTACTGTCCACTTTCCAGCGCTTCCACTTCCTAACTCCTTCACTTCCGCCTCTTCTTCCTCTTTGGAATTATTGCTGTTGTACAGCTTTATTACCGCTACCTGATGGACAGGAGGATGGTGTAGTCATGTTAGTGGGAGAATTTAAGTATACACATTTTTTTTTAACCAGAAAAAAACTCTTGAGATTTAAACTCTCTTTCTCAAGAGTGTCCTGGCCAAGACAGACAGTAACATTATTTACAGATAGACAACATGGAACAAAAGCACAAAATAAAAAAACAGACAGCTCTAAAACAAACAATATGAAACACCTAATGAAATTACTACAAAGACAATCAAATAAGCATGTTAATATATGCTTTAAGTGAACCATAAAAACATAAAACAGGGCCAACTACACATGATTGCATGGAACAGCTAAAATACACCCTGACATTGGCATATAGATGATTGCGTGCAAAAAATCCTGGAACAGTGCTTTGGAACAGCCGAGAGGAACCAATGAGTGCAACTTTAACAAGCTGCATACATACATGCTCGTCTGCCAAATTTTGGACGTACCCTCAGTACAGACAATGTTCTGTTCTGTAACTGGAGAGCACAGCCATTTTCAATTTTTTGCTGAATGTACACACACAGATATGCTGGCAGTAGGCAAAGAATAGCTTTGTAAACAAGAGAATGCCAATGAAAAAGTATGCAAAAGCTTGAAGAGAGCCACCCAACCAGAGCATAGAGAATACAGTGATGAGTTAAGGGCTTACAGTTGGTAATACATTTCAATGCATCACAATAGAGTCCAGAGCATGCAAACACTGACATGCATTCATATAGGCTATAATACATCCCAATAATCAAGCACAGCCAAGAGAGCAGAGTTTATTTTGGCCAAGACAGAGAAGCAGTTCCTCTTTCTGAAATAAAAACCCAGTTTCAGCTTCAGCCCTTTCACAGAAACAAAGAAATCGTGTAACACTATACCTAGGTGTTTTTAAGATGTAACACGCTCTATGCTCTTGTTCTGAAGTGTAACAATAGTCAGGAGATTTGAAAGCTTCAACTTGGCTTTTGTGAGTAACATTTTAATCAGCATTCAAGATTAATTTTTATCCATAATGCCTTCCCAAGGAAATCCTAATCCTAATGTAAAGTTATGCTCCTTTAATTCTGATATCTTCTATTTTGCAGCAGATTTAGAAGCAAATCAAAGTCTTTCTTGGGTAGGACAATTAGTTTAGTTTAGTTTAGTTTATTTACTTTATTTATCCAAAAATTAAATCCATAAATTCAACGTTTTCACTCTTGCTTGTCAATTACACACAGGTCCAAAAGACAAACAGGACCTATACATGCACAAAGTGGAGAGATGTCAGAGTGAGGGGGCTGCCCTTGGTCAGGCGCCCCGAGCGGTTGGGGGGGTTCGGTGCCTTGCTCAAGGGCACCTCGGCAGTGCCCAGGAGGTGAACTGGCCCCTCTCCAGCCACCAGTCCACGCTCCATATTTTTGGTCCAGACAGGGACGCGAACAGGCAACCCTCCGGTTCCCAACCCAAGTCCCTATGGACTGAGCCACTGCCGCCCCACCAGGAGATTCATTTACAGTCCCATTCATCAAATTGAAGCAAAATATCTCATAATTTGCATTACTACTTGATGATGATGATGATGATGATGATTATTATTATTATTGTTGTCATTATTATTGCATGGAATTCCTCCAAGTCATAGTAATATATTTAATTCCAGCTGTTACAACAATGTATTTGAGAAGGATGTGATAATATACATGTTATTACATCTGTATTAATCAATTATGATCAGTGGCCACTAGAGGGCAGAAAAACAAAGCAAACAAAATTAAGTTCCCACAATGGAGCCATTCCATCAACTTACCATGTAACCCCTTGACATTACATCAGCATTAACTGTAACATCAACAGTACTTCTGCATGATCAAAACACTGATTGCTGCAGCTTTAAATGCTTATGACAACAAGAGCAATCATACACATTTTAAATAATAACAGTTGTTTACTGAAAATGAATAGAAATAAATAAATGAATAAATAACACAAAGGAAGAATGCTTTATTAATTTAATATCCCAAAGTGTATCCACTTCAAACTCCTCCTCATCACCTTTAAAGCCCTCCACAACCTGGCCCATCCCTACCGGTCTGAGGTCCTTCACCAGCACACTCCCTTCCACACTCTCAGGTCTGCTGATGCCAACCTCTTGTCCCTCACACTAGGACTAACCACTGCACCTGGGGGGACACAACTTTCTCCGCTGCTGTTTCAACCTCTGGAACTCAAGGCAAGGCAAGGCAAGGCAAGTTTATTTGTAGAGCACAATTCGTACACAAAGTAATTCAAAGTGCTTTACAGAACAAGAAAATGCATTAAAATCACACTGTACTGCAGCTGTCTTACGGCCCGTTTGGAGAGGCCAATGAGCAGGCCGTTACAGTAGTCTAACCTACTAGAGACAAATGCATGGATAAGTCTCTCCAAGTCAGGTTTAGACACTATACCTTTGATTTTGGCAATGTTTTTTAGATGGTAAAAAGCTGCTGATATTATTGATTTGATGTGGCTGTTAAAGTTCAAGTCTGAGTCCATTATTACCCTGAGATTTCTAACCTGATTTGTAGGTTTTAGAGAGAGAGACTGGAGGTGACTGCTGACACTTTCTCTTTCTTTCTGTGGACCAAATATGATGACTTCAGTCTTGTCTGAATTTAGCTGGAGAAAGTTGTTTTGCATCCACACACTGACCTGTGGATGCAGTGACAGAGTGAATCCACTGGTCCATATTCACTTGCTGTCAGTGAGACATAGATCTGAGTGTCGTCTGCATAATTGTGGTAGGACACATTATTACTTTGTATTAACTGGCCTGGGCGGTACGGTGGTGTGGTGGTTAGCACTGTTGCCTCACAGCAAGAGGGTTGCCGGTTCGATCCTGGGTGTGGGAGCCTTTCTGTGCGGAGTTTGCATGTTCTCCCCGTGTCAGCGTGGGTTCTCTCCGGGCACTCCAGCTTCCTCCCACAGTCCAAAGACATGCACATTGGGGACTAGGTTAATTGATAACTCTAAATTGGTGTGAATGTGAGTGTGAATGGTTGTTTGTCTCTATGTGTCAGCCCTGCGATAGTCTGGCGACCTGTCCAGGGTGTACCCTGCCTCTCGCCCAATGTCAGCTGGGATAGGCTCCAGCCCCCCCCGCGACCCTCAAGAGGATGAAGCGGTTAGAAGATGAATGAATGAATTAAAGGCATGTAGAGATTGAACAGAAGGGGTCCCAGGATTGACCCTTGGGGCACCCCACAGGTCAAGGCCATGTGGTCTGAGACACAGTTACCAATTTCAACAAAGTACTTCCTGTCTTCTAGATAGGACTTCAACCAATTTAGGGCAGTGCCAGAGATGCCCACCCAGTCCTCTAGTCTCTGTGAAAGGATCTCATGATCGACAGTGTCAAAAGCAGCACTCAGATCTAGCAGGACTAAAACTGAGACTTTGCCTGCGTCAGTGTTCAGGCACTCCCTATAGACAACATTGTCTCCCTTCTTATGGATTATTTAATCTTTGCATTTTTTCACTCTGTTGTAGCCGACACACACGCGCACACACACACACACACACACACACACACACACATACACATATACATATACATATATATATAGTGTGTGTGTGTGTGTATGTACACTGATATTCCACACCTGTGAGGTGGGATGGATTATCTCGGCAAAGGAGAAGTGCTCACTAACACAGATTTTAGACAGAATTGTGAACAATATTCGTGAGAAATGGTCTTTTGTGTATAGAGAAAATGTTTTAGATCTTTGAGTTCAGCTCATGAAAAATGGGAGCAAAAACAAAAGTGTTGTGTTTATATTTTTGTTCAGTGTACATACATACACACACACACACACACACACACACACACACACACACACACACACACACACACACACACACACACAGATTCAAACCTCTGCCAGAAATGCATTGCATGTCAATATAATGTGTATTTTTAACAAAGTTGACAAGTTCACAAGCTTGCAGTCCATTCAGATTGGACCTGCAACCCACTTTTGGACCACCACTCACCAGTTGGGAACCACTGCATTACACAATAGTTTACATACATCATCATCATCATCATCATCATCATCATCATCATTATAACTATAAGCTGTCTCCACACTAAATTAAACGCTGTTCAGTTTCAATAATGTATCAATTCAAAACACATTTTTATTACAGATTTTAGAACAAAAGACTTTAGAGAGCAAATTCATTTGATGAGTGACACAACTTTTACATGACACAACTATAACATTTGCGATAGAGACCACGTGACTGGAGGATTCCACCTGAACACAGTTATTTCCAGTCTCCTAAGCAGTTCTCCATCCTCTGGCTCCTGCCCCAGCTTACGTTTCTGCTTAACTTTCCTGACCACTTCTGCATATCTTTATCCCTCACAACTAATGCATACTCTTATGGCAAGCCGTTTTAACATTTAATCACTAAGTCCGACTATCCGGAATCACCATTATAGATATCTATAACGTCATTTTGACTAGTAGTAATGTCATTGTGACTAGTATGAATTTTAATTTAAGATATCTGTAACGTCATTCTGACTAGTCAAAACTGAATTACAGATATCTATGATGTCATTCTGACTAGTCAAAACTACAGTTACAGATATCTGTAATTCAGTTTTGACTAGTAAGATTCAAACTATTTTTGCCATTCATGTGTATGGGGTTTGTCATTATAGATATCTACAATTACATTATGACTATCTATAATTCCAGTTTGAGATATCTACAACGTCATTTTGACTAGTCATAATTCAGTTGTAGATATCTACAACGTCATTTTGACTAGTCATAATTCAGTTGTGGATATCCATAACGTCATTTTGACTAGTCATAATTCAGTTACAGATATCTACAACGTCATTCTGACTATCTGAAACTCAATTCAAGATATCTAGAAAGGACCATATAGATATCTTCAATTGATGATAATTAAAGATATCTTGAACTTGAATTATGACTAGTCAAAATTAAATTGTAGATATCTCAAACTGGAACTACAGATATCCACAATTCAGTTGCAGATATCCGCAATAACAATTGCAGATATCCGCAACTACATTGGAGATATCTATAATGACAAACCCCATACACATGAATGGCAAAAATAGTTTGAATCTTACTAGTCAAAACTGAATTACAGATATCTGTAATTAGAGTTTGCAGATATCAGTAATGAATATCCAGTCTAGCGATTAAATGTTAAAATGGCTTGCCATAATACTCTAACATCTCATTGGTTTGAGAACCAAAGCTTAATAGTCCAGGGGCCAAGGCAGATTTTGATATCACTTAAAGGGACCAAACGATTTTGGTATTTTTGTAAAAAGTAAAAAGTAAAAAAGTAATTAAACACAACCTTGCTCAGTTCAGTACACTCAGGGGGTTTCTGCTACAGCATCACCCACTCTGGTATTTCCAGTAGCTATGGCTGCTGGTGTTTGCAGACTTTAGATGGTTGGGTAATGCTGTATAACAGACATTTACGAGTCAGTTGCTGACATTTTTACCCCTCCCTACTTGTTTTACTGTTACAGAATGTTTAAGCATTTGGACCCATCATTATCCCACAATAATTTAGCTAATTTAAAACAAGAATTATATATCTAGTGAAGCACAACAGTTGACGTGCAAATTTACAGCACATCAGCAAGTGAAAAAAACCCCAGTAGAAACAGTTTGGGTTTGGATTGGAGAACAGCATCTATCTGCTGTGAGGGAACTGAAACTCTCAGACACTAACCTTCACTAAGAAGAGAACATGACAGGAAAGAATTTAGCTGGGTGAAACAAAACCTTGCTGTGTGTGTCCTGATGTCCTGAAGGATCCAGTGACTCCTCCCTGTGGACTATTGCATTAGCTGTATCCAAAGCTTCTGGGATCACATCCGGATCCACAGCTACCCTCAGTGCTGACAGACCTTTATACTGAGTTATTCTGATGAAAAATGTTGGGATTCATGGGACCACAGATGATTTGTCATTTGTTAAAATCTAAACTGAATATGTAAAGGCTCTTCTTTTCTGCATGCTTTTTTTCTTGAAACAAAGAGAGCTATTTGACACCCATCTCCACAGGATGCCTCATGGTCACACCAAGTGAGACCAGTCATCAAACTTGATTGGACAAGACTTTTACAGTGACATGCCCCTCTGTGATGTCACCAAGCAAACTTCAGGAAAGTTGTGCTTGCTCATAAGTCTTTCTCTTTCTCCTGGGCTGCCAACCAGCCCAGACTCTTGCTCCTGGGCCTTTGACCGACCCAGACAGAACTCTCTTCCTCCTGGGCTCGGACCAACTCAGAGACCCATGCCCCAAACCACTAAACGGAGGGCAATTGCTCACAGACTCTTTCTCCTGGACCACGACGTGCCCTTGCATTGCGGCAGGAGCAAACCCTGGAAACCAGAGAAATTAGTATGCAAACACAAGGTTTGCAACTAACTTTCCAGCAACAAGGAGAACCAAGTTGAGTTAGCACCCCAGCGTCTAACTCTGCACGGACCCCGAGTGATCGGCTTCCTAGGACCTGCACTTTTGGAACAAGGACACAACAAAGACTGCTTCTGGAACCACAGCTCTTTCCGGCCTTCCTCGGCCGGCTAACAAAAGCAGCACACCACAAAGCGACTCTTTCTTCCATCCATTCAAAGATTGGTAATGTAGCAACAGGGCACAGCTTTATCACAACTGTACAGGCTAAGCAAGACTGTTTAACTTGTTTTATGTGATTTAATGCTGTCATTGAGTCATTGATGTGATTGTTTGCAGTTAGGTTATTGGTTAATTGGCTTCGCCAAAGCTAAGTGTTTAGTATGCTAATGCTGTTCACAGACAGAGTCTTGCACACAGATAAACATCCTCTGCACTAATCCAGACCCTTTGCAACACAAATCACATTCACATACACTCATTTACCAATAGGCTTTCAACAGAGCTACACCCAAAGAGGCACTTCAAAGTCCTGCTTCTCTTCCTTTGTCTTTGTCCTGACAACAGGGTCAGAAAAGCACCTCCCCCGATCTGAAGCCAAGCTTTGATTCCGCCATCTTGTAGTTCTCTGTTGTCAGCCATTTTGTTTTTTAGGCCAAATGGCCCTTTGATTACCACAGCTGCCTATCTCTCTCTCTCTCTCTCTCTCTCTCTCTCTCTCTCTCTCTCTCTCTCTCTCTCTCTCACACACACACACACACACACACACACACACACACACATATATACACCAAGCTTGTATATAGTCCGTTAGTTAGAATTTGTGTGTTTTGGTTTGCTTTGCTTTCCTATATGAAAACTTTTTTTTTTTTTTTAATAATACCTGCTCTCCATTGTTGCACAGGAGCAAATGAATAGTCAACCTCTGCTACGTCAAGAACTCTGAAATCCTTCAGGCTTTACTATTAATTTTGGTTATGGTTATTCATTTATTTATTAATCAAAATTCCAAATTAGTGAACCTTAGGAGACTGATATATGTAACTGGCTATCATTTTTCCCTTTTTGGGAATGGTGCCCCACGAGGTGATTTAATGTAAATTAAGTCACATTATTTAACATCATTAATAATTATTATTAATAGTTATTATTTCAGATAGCCAATTTGTTACTTTAATTGGGGCTCTATTATGAGGTCAACCCGTGTTAAGGCTTAAGTCCCAACAAATGGTGCGGCCATGTAAAACATAGCACTGGTGACTCGATCACAACCAATAGTATCCCCTCTTTTACAGTATCACCAGTATAATTTACAACATTTTTGGTGCCTCCTTGTGATGCCCAGAATTGTTCATAACATTAATGGTGCCCCTTGATGAGGCCTAATATTGCTGTTTACTACAAAAATATGCCTGCCATTTCTTTGAGTTCAGAGGGCAGGAATTCAAGCTACAGTTCACCTATTCAGCAGAGTCTGTCAATCAGCTGATCAGATCCTGGCAGAGAACACGAGTTGGACCTAAGGGCTTCAGGAGAGGGGTCGCTGAGCTAAAGAGCAAAGCTGCCGAGCTGGAGCAGCTTTCACACACAGTGGCTCACCTCCATTTTTTTCTCCACTATCATCCCTTGTAGTCCTGTTTACACAAGCAGTATTAGAGTTGAACGCTTCAGGTATTCATTCAGAGAACTCATAAACAGCATGTCCATTATTAATGAAGGAAAACACACATACGCATGCACGCACACACACTCTCTTCTTGGGATGCCTTATGCTTTCTCACTTATCTCTATAAACTCAGCCATGTTGCAGTTAAGATGGAGTCAGAGGTATTTAAAGGGAAATTTCGGTTTATTTCAACCCGCCTCCTATCGTCCTAAATTTGTTTCAAGTCACTAGTGACATAGAAATACTAGTTAGCATGTTAGCCGTTAGCCTAGATACAGCCCTAGTGTCAGACCTGTTAAAACTTAATTGAACAGGCATCCTTTTGTGGCGAGTTGGGGGGGGGGTGTTTAAATATCAGTATCAAGATCCAGGTGTCCGACAACGCCACCTGGGGAATTGCACCCCAGGAAATACTAGACTAAGATTTTAACTAGATCAGGTCACACAGATTCGTAAACTACTGGGGCGAGACGGTTTGTAATTTTAAAAACAAACAAACTTTATTAAACTAAATTATACAAAAGAAAAGAAGCAATATGTCACACACCACACATAATATAAAATAGGCACTTGGACAGGGGAGGGGAATAAGGTCAGGGCTGAGGCTTACCATGCGGCAGAAACCAAAAAGGGAGAAGGGATCCTCAAAATAAACCACCCGTGAGACTGCACACACACACAACAAAAAAGGGAGGGGGTTTGTGAAGAATGCACCACCACCAGGGGTCAAACTGCCGCCGTCAGCCACCAGCACCTGAACAAAAAAAAAAAAAAAAAGAAAACAAGGATTAATAAAACATGCCCAAGGACTAAACAAAAATTGGTGTGGACTAACTAATAAAAATTACAAAAGAACCGTAATTTAATGAACCTAATTTAACCCAACTGAAATCCAATACAAGAAAATATGAATAATTAAATCAATTTATCACAATTAATAACCCAAAAAGATAAAGAGAAAATTACTGAGTTAATTGAAAAGAACCACCAAAGAAACACGAATGAAACAAATTAACACCAGGTTTAAAATAAAGAGATCATGGGTGGTGGCAGGGGCAATCATGTAGGCCCCAGCACAGCCCTTAAATCAATGGGACCTCAGTCAGTAGGTCCAAGCGGCAACCAGCCGCGTCGGGCCAAAGCGTAGTCCGCCTCACAGCAAACCAATACAAAAAAAACAAACAAATTTTAAACAGGAAACCAAACACCAAAATGAAGAGAAAAGAAAAGAAAGAAAAGAACCAAAACCAGAAAAACCAAAACAGAATAACCAAAACAGAATTAGAACATGAAAACCAAAACAGCAACGCAGCTCCAGGAGTGATGGTCAGTGATGGCCAGAGTTACAGGCCACTAAAAAAAAGAAACAGAAACAAAACCTAATATTTAGTAAATTAATTAAATGAATTGAAACTAACTTAAGAAACCAAATTAATACATACCAGGGGTGCCAGGCATGCACAGCGAACATAAACAACCAGCGAATGCGAGCCTCACAGGACGCAGCTTTAAACACACACGGCCTGAGAATTACGCACAAGAGAGTGATAAGCAGGGAGCCAAGCAACAGTTGAAAATGAACAGGCAGACAACGTGCGGACAACATACCAGAGCGGACCAGTAGCTGAACACAGCGAGGCTCCAGCGAGCCACTCCCGCCTCCCCCGGACCAAGCAGTCAGCTGCGCTGCAAGGAGTGGAGAGCGTGTGACCAAACTGCGCATTACGCACATACAGAGCAAAAGGAGAAGACCGCAGATGCTTACCTGGGTAGAGAAGATTTGTGTGCCTCGACGGCGGTCACAAACACGGGACGGCTGCACCAAACAAACGCTGCACGCCAAACAACGCTGACACGCCACGCCACAGCCACCACGGGAGCAAGCGAGGAGCGGAAGAGAGGACGGGGCGCGGCCTCACGCCTGAATATAATGGCCCCGCCCCGCAATCACGGTGGTTGGAAAGCAAACACAGTGCCGAATAGTGGCAAGGAGGGAGACAACCTCCGGCTACACTTTCAAGTGCAAAGTTAGTCCACTAAACAAGCTTTTTCTCCACAAAGACCGCCTCATATCGTTAGGATAAATGTCAGAGAACATATAGAAAACGACATGTAAACGTGTTGTCTTACCTTACCGGTGTGGTGCCATGTTTGTTGTTTACCATTTAGCTAAGGCTGCAACTGGTCCCATTCCTTGCAACAGAGGTATTCCTCTTCTGTGAGCACTGGGGTACAGCATTCACAGGTAACGTTACACCACCAATCTCCAGAGCTAAAGCCTTCCAGCAGCCATTCCTCCTCTGTCCTTCTCTACCTGTTGTGCCTCTCTCTCTCTCCTCCTCCGTTCTTCAATTTAACGTACAGTACAGGCCAAAAGTTTGGACACACCTTCTCATTCAATGCGTTTTCTTTATTTTCATGACTATTTACATTGTAGATTCTCACTGAAGGCATCAAAACTATGAATGAACACATGTGGAGTTATGTACTTAACAAAAAAAGGTGAAATAACTGAAAACATGTTTTATATTCTAGTTTCTTCAAAATAGCCACCCTTTGCTCTGATTACTGCTTTGCACACTCTTGGCATTCTCTCCATGAGCTTCAAGAGGTAGTCACCTGAAATGGTTTCCACTTCACAGGTGTGCCTTATCAGGGTTAATTAGTGGAATTTCTTGCTTTATCAATGGGGTTGGGACCATCAGTTGTGTTGTGCAGAAGTCAGGTTAATACACAGCCGACAGCCCTATTGGACAACTGTTAAAATTCATATTATGGCAAGAACCAATCAGCTAACTAAAGAAAAACGAGTGGCCATCATTACTTTAAGAAATGAAGGTCAGTCAGTCCGGAAAATTGCAAAAACTTTAAATGTGTCCCCAAGTGGAGTCGCAAAAACCATCAAGCGCTACAACGAAACTGGCACACATGAGGACCGACCCAGGAAAGGAAGACCAAGAGTCACCTCTGCTTCTGAGGATAAGTTCATCCGAGTCACCAGCCTCAGAAATCACAAGTTAACAGCAGCTCAGATCAGAGACCAGATGAATGCCACACAGAGTTCTAGCAGCAGACCCATCTCTAGAACAACTGTTAAGAGGAGACTGCGCCAATCAGGCCTTCATGGTCAAATAGCTGCTAGGAAACCACTGCTAAGGAGAGGCAACAAGCAGAAGAGATTTGTTTGGGCCAAGAAACACAAGGAATGGACATTAGACCAGTGGAAATCTGTGCTTTGGTCTGATGAGTCCAAATTTGAGATCTTTGGTTCCAACCGCCGTGTCTTTGTGAGACGCAGAAAAGGTGAACGGATGGATTCCACATGCCTGGTTCCCACTGTGAAGCATGGAGGAGGAGGTGTGATGGTGTGGGGGTGTTTTGCTGGTGACACTGTTGGGGATTTATTCAAAATTGAAGGCACACTGAACCAGCATGGCTACCACAGCATCCTGCAGCGACATGCCATCCCATCCGGTTTGCGTTTAGTTGGACGATCATTT
Organism: Epinephelus lanceolatus; assembly: GCF_041903045.1. Taxonomy (NCBI): domain Eukaryota; kingdom Metazoa; phylum Chordata; class Actinopteri; order Perciformes; family Serranidae; genus Epinephelus; species Epinephelus lanceolatus. Next base: position 3,306,827 of record NC_135745.1, on the reverse strand, counting down.
ATTTTTCAACAGGACAATGACCCCAAACACACCTCCAGGCTGTGTAAAGGCTATTTGACCAAGAAGGAGAGTGATGGAGTGCTGCGGCAGATGACCTGGCCTCCACAGTCACCGGACCTGAACCCAATTGAGATGGTTTGGGGTGAGCTGGACCGCAGAGTGAAGGCAAAGGGGCCAACAAGTGCTGAACACCTCTGGGAACTCCTTCAAGACTGTTGGAAAACCATTTCAGGTGACTACCTCTTGAAGCTCATGGAGAGAATGCCAAGAGTGTGCAAAGCAGTAATCAGAGCAAAGGGTGGCTATTTTGAAGAAACTAGAATATAAAACATGTTTTCAGTTATTTCACCTTTTTTTGTTAAGTACATAACTCCACATGTGTTCATTCATAGTTTTGATGCCTTCAGTGAGAATCTACAATGTAAATAGTCATGAAAATAAAGAAAACGCATTGAATGAGAAGGTGTGTCCAAACTTTTGGCCTGTACTGTAGCTCTTCGTCAGTGTATTCTGGCTCAAATAAATAAGGGTGGCCATAAACTTTGCAAAATCAAATTCCTCCTCCACAAAGTCGAAGTCTGGCAAAAAGTCAGCCATTATTCGTTTTCTATATGTTCTCTGACATTTATCCTAACGATATGAGGCGGTCTTTGTGGAGAAAAAGCTTGTTTAGTGGACTAACTTTGCACTTGAAAGGATGCCCATTCAATTAAGTTTTAACAGGTCTGACACTAGGGCTGTATCTAGGCTAACGGCTAACATGCTAACTATTATTTCTATGTCACTAGTGACTTGAAACAAATTTAGGACGATAGGAGACGGGTTGAAATAAACCGAAATTTCCCTTTAATGGTTTTGTCCTTACGTTGGTTACTAACAGTTTAACAAAACTTCAAGCAATTCCTTAAGTACAAGACAAAGATAATGACAAAAACTTAAATCGTTAAATAAACCTTTTAAGGAAACCTTAAGCAGAAGACTTAAAGGGATAGTGCACCCAAAAATGAAAATTCAGCCATTATCTGTTCACCCATATGCTGACGGAGGCCCTGGTGCAGTTTTAGAGTCCTCACATCCCTTGCGGAGATCGGTGGGGAGAGCAGCTAGCACACCTAATGGCTGACGGCGTCCCAGACTAATGTCCAAGAACACAAAATTGAGGCCACAAAATATCTCCAACATGCTCATCCATAGTGATCCAAGTGTCCTGAAGCCCCGACATAAAAAGTTGTTTCGAAAAACGTCATGTGAACTCTGTTTTTAGCCTCACCATAGCCTGTAGCTCTGACTGCTTCTCTGTGCTCCGCGCTCACGTGTGCGCGCTCAGGGTGATCAGTGATGCACGGTCTCTGAAGAGCAGCAGTCTCGTCAGTACTGATGTCCAGATTCTCAAGTGCAGGCATCGCCAATTCCCAGTCTGAGCAGCAAAGACTTTCCTCATCTGTTGGCATTGCTTTGCATTTGAAACAACTACACCACCAGGTTTCCCGTGCTCGACTCCGGTATTCTGCGGCTGGCTGAGGGTTAGGCTCATGAGCTGCGGCGGCTGCTTCATCCAGTATCCGTATACTCGGGCTCAAACAAATACGGCTCAACAAAGAAATGCTGTTCCTCTTCAATTTCAAAGTCTTCAGACATGTTGGGCTGTCCTTCGCTAAAAGACCGTAGTGCAAATAATCTTTTAGCTACTGTGGTTACTGTTGTCTCCCCCTGCGGTGCATGTGTCACATGATGTAAACACTGGTAAGCAAAGCTCATGCTTTCGCTGGTCTCGTACAAGCGTGCACACGTTAGCGCGGAGCACAGAGAAGCAGTCAGAGCTACAGGGTACAGTGAGGCTAAAAACAGAGTTCATATGACGTTTTTCGAAACAACTTTTTATGTCGGGGCTTCAGGACACTTGGATCACTATGGATGAGCATGTTGGAGATATTTTGTGGCTTCAATTTTGTGTTCTTGGACGTTAGTCTGGGGCGCTGTCAGCCATTAGGTGTGCCAGCCGCTCCCCCCGCCGATCTCTGCAAGGGATGTGAGGACTAAAACTTCACCAGGGTCTCCGTCGGCATGAGGGTGAGTAGATAATGGCTGAATTTTCATTTTTGGGTGCACTTTCCCTTTAAGAATGATTTGTGCAACCAATTTTATCTCAATGAAACCTTACCTTGGACCTTTAAGGAAAATCTTAACTTAAAGGTGCTATGTACAACTGGCCCCTGTACTTTTCTTGAGTATTTTTTTTTTTTTTGGAAACGTTTTACTTTGACTCCAATACATTTAAAAAGACAAATATTGTACTTTGACTACACTACTTTTCTATGAAGGCTCTCATTACTCGTTACATTTGCTTTGAAGTCAGCAGATGTTTAAAGTACTCCAGTACTTTAACTCAAGAAATAATTTGAATTAGCAACTTTCACTTGTATTGGGGTAATACACTGCTCAAGAAAATTTAATGGAACAGTAAAACTTCACAGTGTAACATCAAGTCAGTTAAATTTCAGGATATCAATCTGTCCATCAGTCTGAAGTGATTGTGAATCACCTGCTTTGGTGCAAATGAAAGTCACAACAGGCTCAATGGAGAGGCAAAGGCAAGACAATCCCCCAAAAGGGAATGGTTTAACATGTAGTGGCCATAGACAGTTGCTCTCTCCTCATCCGCAATCAGGTTGGACAGGTAGTCAAACTCCCCCTGGATGGCACATCCATATGTGTGGTCGCAAGAAGGTTTGCTGTGTCTCTCAGCACAGTCTCAAGAGCATGGAGGAAATACCAGGGCCCAGTATTTCAAAACTTTTAATCTGGATCAGAATGATCTGAATTTTGTAGTCCTCGTTTTTGCTATCCCAGATCAAATTGATCTTGTAGATTTGGTCCTGGTTTTTCAAAGACTTTTCAGATAGGATCATTCTGATCCAGATACCACAAGATCAGGATCACAGAATCTGGATTTGAAGTCTTTGGATCAGGGGTCGCCTTAACCGGATATTCTCGGTCATTGACAGGTTTTTTACAACAATGACCGGAAAATCTGAAGGCCGTCGGTCATTTGACCGGTTGCAATTACCACCCCTGCCCACTTGGCGGCGGAGTGCACAGTCAGTGGTTTAAGTGGCTGCCGTTTTCACACTGCAGAGAAAAAGTCATTCATCTGCTTCATGTAGCGTTGTTAACCTAACGGCCTGGACACACCAGATGCGTTAGTGCCGCAGAAGTCCTGCGACTGTACTCACAGGCACTTGACTGTCCACACAGGCAGCGCATTTCTCCTGCGCTCCCCGCGCCGGTTAAACATCGACTCCACTCGTCTGTTCCCGTCAGTACTCGTTTTTTTACTTCAACAGGTCATTTTAAACATGGGTAAGTCCATATTTTAATCGTTTTTTTTTTTTATAACGTAATAAGTTAATGACAATTTGTCATTGCATGTCCATGTATTGAGCTTGTTGGATTAACACTGAATGAATAGGGCATATTGTTCTGACCATTTTATTTATGTAGTCTGTAGGCTCGGTGACACAAAATTAAAATTGTAATGAAGTGATTAGGGTATTAAAAAATGTGTTCGGTTATGCACTGTTGTGCTACCTCATGTAGCCAGGGTGTGTAGGCAGTTCCTGGATGATGAAGGCATTGCTGTCATTGACTGGCCCACTCCCCTGACCTAAATCCAACTGAGCTCCTATTGGATGTTATGTGTCGCTGTATCCGATGGTGCCAAGTACAGCCGCGGACTGTCCAGGGTCTCACCCAGGCCCTGATCCAGGTCTGGGAGGAGATCCTCCAGGACACCATGCACTGACTCATCATGAGCATGCCCAGACATTGCCAGGAGTGCATACAGGCATGTGGGGGCCAGAAACACTTCTGAGTCACATTATGAGTTGCCATGATAAAATTCACTTAAGTTGGATCAACCTGTGATTTCAGTTTTTTTACTTCGATTTTCGGTGTGATTATGAATCCAGTCCTTAATGGGTTGATGATTTTGGTTTCCACTGACAGTTGTTGCATCATTTTGTTCCCAATAAATTATGCAATGCACATCAGTACAGATTTTCAACTTGAATAATTTGATCCTCAAGATCTGTGTGTGATTTCAGTGTTCGCTTAATTTTTTTGGGGCGAGTATTTGATCAAGAATATCTATACTTTGACTCAAGTTTTAGAGTTATATACTTTGTCCACCACTGCCCACTGATGGCCATTGTCACTGGGAGTTGCAGTGATGTTGGAGAGTTTCAGTAGAATTTGCATTTAAGAATATTGAGTTAAGTGGCAGTTTAATGAATGTCTTGTTGGATTCAAGACTTAGACATAAATTTGATTCAATAGTTGTGAATGAGTACACTAAAATACCTTTACTTTATTCTCACCCTGTCATCTAGGCAAGGAGTGCTCAGTACATCTGCATATACTCAGTCATTTTATATGCATGGGAGGTCTCATTGTGTTTCAACAATCTTCAGGTCTGTTTCCAGGGTCACGTAAATCTCATACTGTAAATATCAGTCAGAAAGTGTTTTTCTGAAGTTGATTTTTCAAATTTCAGGACACATGAAAACATGAGATGTGAAAAAATGCTTTAATTGGCACACCACAATGAATTCAACAAAGCCCATTACTATTCTAATCAAATGGTATTGTATAAAAGCCAAATATTGACAGTATGGTCTATTGTTACTGCATGGATACGAAAATAACGATGTAAAACTTAATAATCAAATCACATGCATGCATTTGTATCAAATTTACTTTACATATAGACAGTATAATGGGAAATAGTGGTAAACAGTCGTAGTAGTTTATTAGTATTTCAGAAGTGAAAGCATTGTTGCATTGCCATTACTGCAGTTTAAGAGGAAAGAAGAGGTTTGCCATCCACAGACTCACTCAATATTTTCATTCTTTTAAAAGCTAATTTCAACATTCCATTGATCAAGACACCTTTCTTATCCATATTGTCTTTGCGAGTCCATGACTAGATAAACACCTTCCTGCTTTTAAAACTGTCAGATTTACTTTTTTAACATTGCAGTGGGTTGTATTAAAATGCAAATAAGAGTGGCCTAAGAGTTTAAAGGCTACAATGAGACAAGTTCTCAATGATTAAGAAAAGACCCTGAATTTTCTGCCATCAAGGGGGGACACCATCAGCCGTGCTGAGCCCAGGGAGAGGAGAGGTCGCCAGTAGTTTCTCCAGATGACGGTACAGATTCGGGAAACCAGCAGGACACATGCTAACACCAGCAGTACAACTGGTTGGACACAGAAGATGAAAATAAATGGAACAGTAGGTGATTGGGCCAGCCACCAGATCCAAAGTGTTTGTTCAAGTTTAACCCTTTGAAACCTGAGCAAATTGGCTTGATTTCTTTCAAAAAATGGGAAGAAGGCAATGAGCAACGAAAAAAGAAATGACCCCAAAAACAAATTGTAAAAGAGAAAATTAAAAACAGGAAAATTAGTTGTTTTTTTTAAAGAAACAAAGACAGAATGACCTGGACAAAGTGCTTAAAAATTCTAATTTTTCTGTACTATAATTTTAGATATTTAATAATGTATTATATAATTATTATATTATTATTGTTATTATAAATATATATTTTCCTAGCTTTTTGCTTTTTTCCCCCCAAAATAATTTTCTAAATCTATTGTTTAGTTGTTTTTATTTATTTATCTATTTTTTGCAATTTGTGGGACATTTCTTACAAAGTTGGTCATTGCCTTTTTTCCAAATTTTCTCAGGGTTCAAAGGATTAAATATTTGTGAAAGCAGCACAGGAAAAGTGATGTTGCTCCAGGTTTTAAAGGGTTAAAAATGGAAATCACTTTACTAAGTATGGAAAGGAAACACACTATAGCCCCTTTTCCACCGCAGGAACTTTTCTCATTTACCCGGGATTTTGAAAAACCTCCGCACGTTTGTTACCTCAAGGCTGGATTACTGTAACTCTCTATTATCAGGTAGCTCTAGTAAGTCCTTAAAAACTCTCCAGCTAATTCAGAATGCAGCAGCACGTGTACTAACAGGAACTAAGAAACGTGATCATATTTCTCCTGTTTTAGCTTTGCTGCACTGGCTCCCTGTAAAATCCAGAATTGAATTTAAAATCCTACTTTTAACTTATAAAGCTCTAAATGGTCAAGCTCCGTCATATCTTAGAGAGCTCATAGTGCCATATTATCCCACCAGAACACTGCGCTCTGAGAACGCAGGGTTACTCGTGGTCCCTAAAGTCTCCAAAAGTAGATCAGGAGCCAGAGCCTTCAGCTATCAGGCTCCTCTCCTGTGGAATCATCTTCCTGTTACGGTCCGGGAGGCAGACACCGTCTCCACATTTAAGACTACACTTAAGACTTTCCTCTTTGATAAAGCTTATAGTTAGGGCTGGCTCAGGCTTGCCCTGTACCAGCCCCTAGTTAGGCTGACTTAGGCCTAGTCTGCCGGAGGACCCCCCCTATAATACACCGGGCACCTTCTCTCCTTCTCTCTCTCTCTCTCTCTCTCTCGTATTCTATTACTGCATCTTGCTAACTCGGCCATTCTGGATGTCACTAACTCGGCTTCTTCTCCGGAGCCTTTGTGCTCCACTGTCTCTCAGATTAACTCATATCGCAGCGGTGCCTGGACAGCGTGACGTGTGTGGTTGTGTTGCTGCCGTGGTCCTGCCAGATGCCTCCTGCTGCTGCTGCTGTTATCATTAGTCATATTTCTACTGTTATTATACACATATGACTATTGTCACACATGTATACTGCCAGATATTAATACATACTTTCAACATATTGTACCACAGTAGCCAGAACTATAACTATAATATTATTACTTTCAATAATGTTGCTGTAAGCTACTGTCATTACCTGCATCTCTCTCTCTCTCTCTGTCTCATTGTGTCATGTGGATTACTGTTAATTTGTTATGCTGATCTGTTCTGTACGACATCTATTGCACGTCTGTCCGTCCTGGAAGAGGGATCCCTCCTCAGTTGCTCTTCCTGAGGTTTCTACTGGTTTTTTTCCCCGTTAAAGGGGTTTTTTTGGGGAGTTTTTCCTTATCCGCTGCGAGGGTCGTAAGGACAGAGGGATGTCGTATGCTGTAAAGCCCTGTGAGGCAAATTGTGATTTGTGATATTGGGCTTTATAAATAAAATTGATTGATTGATTGATTGATTGATTGATTGAATTACCCGGGTAAAAAACTTTCCCTCAACCCCAAATTTACCCTGGTAAAAGTACCTAGTACGGGGGTAGGACTTTTCAGATTTCCCGGAATTCTTGAGGGGCGTGTGCTGAAGAACGCTGATCAATGGAACACACATGCAGCATTCCGCACTTCCTGGTACGGGCAGCCGCTGAAAACTTTATTTCACTTCTTCAGGCTCCACTTCGTTTGTGTTTTGATTAAGGATGGGTACTGAAACCCGGTACTAAATTAGCCCCGGGGCTACATTGTCAAAGACCGTAGTATTGATCAGCGCTAACGGTATCAGTTCTCCTCTGCGCTCTGTGCTGGCACTGATCTCCTCCACACACACACACACACACACACACACACACACACACACACACACCCCGACGCTACACGGCCACCGGTGACAGCCGAGCGGCCGCAGTGTAACTAAGTGAAGATAGCTCAAAAATGACTCGAGTTGACAGCAGCTACACTCGTTACTGTAAGTGACACTAACCCTTAGCAAGTAAGAAGCCAATACTTTGTCAATACGTGTGTTCAGCAAGCATGAACATGTAAACATGCAGACATTGATATTCAATATGCTCCGTCCACAGTCTCTCATCCACCGTCACTAACGTTATGTCTTACACAAGGACAGTACGCTAGTTCAGCTGATAGTGAATTGTTACTAATAAGCTCAAATGACAGCTGTCTGTATGCAGACTAACTTAGTTTGACACTTATCTTAAAATACTTTTAAACTTAGCTGCTGACTGAGACAAACAGCCCCAACTCTCTACACCAGCATGTAACTAGCCAATAAGCTGGCGGAGCCAAATACAGGGCACACGCCGAATCATCTACGTCATCACGCTAATTTGAATAAATTTCCCAGAACTTTGAGGTGCAGTGGAAACGCAAACCACACAGATTACCAGGAATTATTTTACCCAAGCAAACAAATTCCTGGTAATAAAAGTTCCTGAAATGTTGGTGGAAAAGGGGCTTATGATTTTTATTGTAAATATAATTACATCATATTTGGAAGCAACAGTCCAGCCGTACTCTTGACGCTCTTGTAGGCAAGTGACATTTATAGCGTGTGAGGATTTAGACTTGGATTCATATACCATAAATGTCAGATAAAAGCAGCAAATTATTTAGCCTGTCAGGCTCTGCTACAAAGACAATAGTAGGACTGGTGCTGGTGAGGTCAAAGTTCCAGTGATCCAGAGCTGTAGTAGAGGTTGTCTATAACTCACCCATGAAGACAGAATTTGGAGTGGGATCATCTGGGTTAAAATGTCTTAAAATGTTTCCAACCAGAGCCACGATCACCACAGGGTACACTGTCAGGATGTAACGCACCCAACGGTCCAGCACCCAGTTCTCAAGGATGAACCTGCACACACAGGAAAACACTCATCAGCCAACTGTAAAACATATAAGAGTGCAGTGATGATTTAAAAGTGCTCCCAGAAATTTGATCACTCGTAATGTTGCAGATGACATGAATAAGAAAATACAAAACTGATACGGATAGTAGAATTTCTGCAGTGAAGCTTCCCTCAGCAGCTGCTGTCTTTAGTAACATTTATGAAGTGTCATGCCAAAGATTGACAAAGTTTTACATATATTCAGATTTTTCTTCAAAAAACAAACAAACAAAATAACATAATTTTGTCCAATCAAAACTTACCATCCCACCACCTCTGCAAACAGGATGCACAGAGAAGCTGTTGCTGCTGTGCTCCTGTCCACTCCCCACATGTGGAGAACCAGTGAAAAGTTGATCAAGGAAGCGATAGAAGTCCATGTGGTGTAGAGAGCCAAACCATTCTGGACCTGAGCATATCAACATTAATGAACACAAAGATTGCATCATTCACATGGGAAAGTGTGGTTTCAAACACCGACACTCATCAGCATTATAGTGAACCGGGGACCATTTTGTTATGGGATCACTCCAGCCGCAATGCTGATCTGAGACTTAAAATAAGTGTCAGCCAGGGGCATAAAGTGAGGGGCCAATGGCCCCTTCCCTTCTCCGTAACACCCTACTTCCTGCCCTGTTGCTCAGACCAGACTCATCATTAATGTGGTTTTCATTGTGATCTTAACCTACACATCTGTAAAGTTTCGTGACTGTGTCTTGTACAGTTTTGACATTATCTAAAAAATCTGTCTACAAAATGACAGATAGACAGGCAGACAGATTAACAGCAGGCAAAGTACTCGTAGTACTTGTAGTAGTTCCCACTTACAACAGGTGTTACCAGAACCACATTTCTGTATGACAGACAGACAGACACCCACAGACTCACAAAATAAAAACAATAGCAGCCCTACTGTCACAACTGGTAATAAAGAGAAAACATTAAGAGTGTCTTATCGCCCCGACACACCAAGCCAACGGTCAGCCGTCAGTCAAAGTTGGGCCATCAGTGAGCTTCTGTTGCCCCAGTTGCCCCATTGTGTCCTGCACCACTGTCTCTCGTCGATACCCGTCTGCTTTTTTTGGCAGATTTAGCATGTGGAATTGGCTACAGTGACTGTGGAGCCGGCTGGTGAATTAATTACTCTGATTTGTAAATGTTGTTCAGCTCAATGCACAAGGAGAGAAACAGAAGTGAGGAAAGTAAACAAAGGGCTTAAGTCAAGAGAGAGTGTGAGACCAAAACAAACTTGTTCCATATGGTAGGATTATTTTTCTTTAGCCATTGAGCTCTTTAACAGAAACATTTCCTGATGGTCTATGTTATTGCTCACTGGCGCACGGTAAATGTGGTCTGTTCTTTAAACACTGGATTGTGTTGTTAATGTGCTAACTGGCTAACTAGCATCATGACTGCCTTCTGGTTTCTGTTTTTGGATGACAATTACAGATGGCCGCCATCTGCTGGTGTGAGAGTTATTTCCTCTCACACAGGCACAGAACGTGCATGTTGGTTGACCGTCCACTGTAGTCTTTGTGGTGTGTTAATGTGCAACTTTTTGGCTGAGACACAGTGGCGACGCAGCAGGGCGGGCTTGGAATGTCGGTTTGGTGTGTCTGGGCGTTTATTTAACATTTGTCCATGATACAAACAGTATGCCATACCAGTACTCTGAGACAGGCCAGGTCTTTGCGATGGTAAGTCTTTAACCACAGCCCATAGTAATCTGTTGCATAGCAACAAAGGAACAAAGCACTGTAGTTGGTAATCACTATCAGGATTAATACAACCAGAGCTGCTAGCATCAACCTGCAAAACAGAGAGAGAAAAAGAGAGGGGCAGCAGTCTCAGGGTCAGTTGTTTCATTACAGCTGCACATTTCAGAGACAGCTAACAAAATAACTTCTCTAACATTGATATGATCAGTCATAACATATTATGAGGTAATTTACATTTTTTATGGATTCTCCACTCAGTGACCACAGGACACCCCTCTTCTTTCAGATTTATACTGATGACTGTGTTTCACCACCTAACCAAAAGCCTTTGTTTCATTTAAAGGTCACACTAATTTTATCACCTCAAAACTTAGTGTGAATTATTAATGATGCTAACAAACTCAGGGGTTGCGTTAACCGGATATTCTTGGTCATTGACCGGTTTTCTGCAACAATGACCGGAAAATCTGAAGGCCGTCGGTCATTTGACCGGTTGCAATTACCACCCCTGCCCACTTGGTGGCGGAGTGCACAGTCAGTGGTTTAAGTGGCTGCCGTTTTCACACTGCAGAGAAAAAGTCATTCATCTGCTTCATGTAGCGTTGTTAACCTAACGGCCTGGACACACCAGATGCGTTAGTGCCGCAGAAGTCCTGCGACTGTACTCACAGGCACTTGACTGTCCACACAGGCAGCGCATTTCTCCTGCGCTCTCCGCGCCGGTTAAGCATCGACTCCACTCGTCTGGTCCCATCAGTACTCGTTTTTTCACTTCAACAGGTCATTTTAAACATGGGTAAGTCCATATTTTAATCGTTTTTTTTTTTTATAACGTAATAAGTTAATGACAATTTGTCATTGCATGTCCATGTATTGAGCTTGTTGGATTAACACTGAATGAATAGGGCATATTGTTCTAACCATTTTATTTATGTAGTCTGTAGGCTCGGTGACACAAAATTAAAATTGTAATGAAGTGATTAGGGTATTAAAAAATGTGTTCGGTTATGCACTGTTGTGTTATTTTAAATTCTAAACACGGTATTTTCTCCTCACATTCCTCAGTGCATGCTGTTGTTATTTTATTTTGAAAATTGGCCGGATTCTCTCGTCTTTTCTGTGTCCGACTTCCTGTTTGGTACGATCCGCTCTATCCAGCTTGACAGAAGCGCTCGCGGCTCGCGTGTAGACCAGACGCCGAACTAAAGCGCTGCGGTGTGTGGATGTCTGTTCATCTTTTCGTTCATGTCCTTATTAATGCACACTTTATAACTTGCTTGTTGGATTTATTAAAAACGAAGGAATGAAAACTAAATGTCTTTGAATATCTTTATTATCATTTAAAAACGAAAATTAAAATGACTGGTAAAAATAGATTATAACCGGATTTTTATGACCCTGTCGGTCAAAATGACCTGGGACGAAAAAGTCTAGCGCAACCTCTGCAAACTAAATATTAAATTATCTTCAACATGATTACACTACCAGATTTGTAAAATAACTGATTATGGAACTTCTCAAAAGCAGTCAAATAAATTCCACTGTGTAATAACTGATGAAACCTTCCTACAAACTTTTTCTAAACTAATTTAGCACAACTGAGACAAGTGAGAACAAAATCATTTGGGAACATCTGAGGAATCTGTCTCGTTCACGCATGTTGACATGTCCCACCTTGCTTCATAGAAAATGTATATTATCCACATAACTCATTCTAAATTTTAGAGGTATACTTTGCAGGATTTTCCTAAAAAAAAAAAAAAAAAAAAGGGTAGACTCATCGTAGTAATCCCTTTCAATCATCACTTATCACACATTAGAAGTGTGTGGCAGCACATTTATCTGCAGAGACTCCGGCCTCTGCCTAGATGTTATTTTTTTTCTGTTCAGGACGTATTTGGGCTGCATCCATTGGGCAGTGGTGTTGAGCCCTCAGTCAATAACAGCGTGCAGGTCAGGTTGAGACTATATAAAAAGGTGGCGACCAGGTAATAGCAGCATGCATCCAAGACGAAGCCACAAAAATCGCGGACACAGTGCTGAAAATAAGTAAATAAATAAATAAATCAAACGAGGTGAAAATTAAGCGGCAACCTCCGGGGCTGAAAAATGAAGCAAACACGGAAGTACCAAAAACTGCAGTTCCTCTAATGGCCACTTGAGGCTGGCTACACAAGCCAGTCAATCCCCACAGACCCCCATGTTAAAGGAGAAGTCTGGAATTTTGCACTTTGAGCCCCATTTCTGGGTTGTTTATGATGAAATAGAATGGTTAAGACCAAAATTGTGACAATTGCTCCTTTTTGGAGAATTTGGCTTTCCCCTGCCTGGCTTAACAGTGCTGCCTATGGCCATGTGTAAATCTGTCCTAAAACCACCCTAAACGTTCGTTTTCAAAGCCATGAAACTCACCGAGTGGTCAGTGGTGTTCATTGATGTTTTGACATAAAAATCATGGCAAACTGTGGTTTCAATCCGTGTTTTCGCTATTCATCTCAATTGTGGAACTGTTTTTTCAGCTGCCTCACACCTGCGTGTAAACTTCCGCTTGATCGTTCTTTTGACCCTGAAGCGTTATACACTCCAGCCCACTTGATGGCGTTAATGCTCCTTTACGTGGGTGTCGCCAACCGGCAGGAAACCATTGCAATGTAATGGGACACAGAAAAGAAGCAGAAGAAGAAGAAGGCTGGCATTGTGTTCAAAGGCATCGTACTGTGTAGGTTGTTTACAAGCAGGTAATCTATTGTGCAGTTGTTTAAACTTATTACACAACTTTTTTGTTCGTTCTCGTTCTTCCTCCAGGACCGCACATAGCACTGTTGAGCTGGCACTTTCGCTGAGCTAAAAGACTACAATGACAAACTAGTGCTGCACGATTTGATAAAAATGTGCGATTGCGATTACAATATAATACATAAATGGTATTATGAGTCTTGTTGCTTGATTCAGTGTTTCCCCTACATTATATTAGGGGGGCACTGACCTGACCTGACCTGACATAGTTATTGTTATGGACAGTGTGTAAATGACAATCTAAAGGCTGCTGTTACGCACAGTCAAACACACTGCTTGCACAGCAGCGCAGCACGGCACTGTACACACAGTGGAGCGGAGCCTGTTGCATTCAGGCGTTGTCACGTAAATGACAAATTCTAGCACGTGAATAGGCCATAGCACAACACAGCAGCATGTCAAGTGGGCCGAACCCGAACAAAATTTTGCTCAATTTTTAATTTGTTATTATATAGTTTGTTATGGAGTCCGTGATTTCCAAGTGACACTTACAAATGTATGCGGAACTTTACTTGGATGTTGTTGTATGAGGCTCTGGTGGCTTTCAGTTGTCTGTTTGTCTTTAACGTCACTCGGCTTGGCTTTCTCTTGCATGCATTCTTCCTACTTTTCTCTGTGCTGTCTCAAGTGCTGATATAGATTGGTCGTGTTGCCGCGGGACGTGGCAACTTTAACTTTTAAACTTTTACACAGCACGTCTTTCTCTTCAATGTCGCCATACCTGAATCCAAAGTATCGCCATATATTAGATGTAGCGTTTTTTTTTGCCATCAACTCAGCCTGTTCATAGCCTTGCTCATGCTGTTCTTCAGCGTCTATGTTGGTCACTGCTGCATGCCGGGTTGTTACCTGACCATACATGCTGCACACACCAGGGTAGCCTGTGGGCGTAATGTCAACAAACTCCACACACTATAGGAGAGGTAGTCACGTTCACAAGCACACAGGTTAACATTTATTTACATTAAATCGCAAATCGCAGCCTTTTATGCGGTTATGTAATCGCACAGCCAGACGTCGCAATTACAACTGCGATTAGATTAATTGTGCAGCACTACAACAAAATTGCCTACAATGAGGCTTCCTATGGAAAACCAATGGATTAGACAAAATGTCAAATAAATCATCATGGAAACCACAGTTTGCTACGATTTTTATGTCAGAACATCAACGAACACCACTGACCAGTCAATGAGTTTCATGGCTTTGAAAACAAACGTTTAGGGTGGTTTTAGGATAGATATACACATGGCCATAGGCAGCACTGTTAAGCAAGGCAGGGGAAAGCCAAATGTGACAACTGTACAGGGGGTAAATATTTTTTTTTATAACTCGCCCATTTAGATGTTATTAAGGCTTACATTTACATATACTTAGGGGGTGGCAGCTGGGTGTTGTCCTATGACAGCTCGCTACCATTATGACAACGTTGGTTTGGTAAGGTAACCGTGGCAAATTTCAGTGTGTTTTCAATCAATCAATCAGTCAGTTTTATTTATAAAGCCCAATATCACAAATCACAATTTGCTTTACAGCATACGACATCCCTCTGTCCTTTGGACCCTCACAGCAGATAAGAAAAAACTCCCCAAAAAAAACCCTTTAACGGGGAAAAAAAACGGTAGAAACCTCAGGAAGAGCAACTGAGGAGGGATCCCTCTTCCAGGACGGACAGACGTGCAATAGATGTCGTACAGAACATTGGTTTAGCTCTTTGGGCATTGAAAACATTTCAGCTCATGAAAGTCAACTGTTATGTTTTGGCCATCTAACAAAGAATTCAGTATTTGGGTGTACTAAAAGAGCCCCTAAGGAGTCAGATGTTCAGTTTTTCCGCTAAGTATCTTTTGCTTTAATGTTTTTTGCTAGTAAAAATTAAGATTAATTTTATCACAGTTAACCATAAATGGACCACGCTAACAAAGCTAACAGCTAGCGTTAGGGTCATCTTCACCCTGGTATCTAAATGTTGTCAGTTCTGGCTACAAAATTCCAAGATGGTGACAGCCAAACGCCGAACTCCAGACTTCAAAACAGGAGTTCACAAACCAAGGGGTGATGTCACGGTGGCTCCATTATTTTATACATTCCTAAACAAGAATTTGGGATTGGCTCTCACTTTCACTTTGCTGGCGAGCACTAAAGGAGAGGATGGGGATGAAGAGCGATGCAGAGTTGACCTGTTTCCCCTCTGACAGGTAGGTGCCAGCAGGGACCTTAAATAGCTTACTAAAATATCATCTTTTCAATTACAACTATTGCTAAGTTTCTACAGTAACACAGTACCGAATACAAATATGTAGGGAGGAGGGGCCAAGTTTAGATGTTGTGTGTACAAACAGTAACTGACAATTCCAGCATAGTATACCTTTAAGAACTAATATAATTTTTTCTTAAAGAGGCAGTTCCCCCAAATAACTAAAACATTTTCCCTCATCTTCCTGTAGATGTTAGGTTTTTTCATTTGGCCATGTTTTAAGACCTCCATCACTGAGATTTCTGCCTCATACAATAGAAGTGAAAGGAAGTTTGTTTGTGGAGCTCACCAAATTACAGTACAAGTGAAATTCAACTGCAGTGTGTCTTCTCAAAACGTCTCTGTTATTCTGGCTAATAGACAGTACACAATTTCACTGGTTTTCATAGGAACCATTTCTTCTGTGTAAAGTAGTTCCACTATTTGGAGGTTAATTATTATTAATATTTTTCGTAAATGTTTAATTTTTAAAATGTGTATTTAAATGCCAATCTGTAATGTTGCAAGCTTAACAAATTAAATTCCAATCACTTCCATAGTACTGGGTGGATGCAGAAAACTACAAGACCAATACCTTTATTTTTCAGGAAGAAATCTAAGTCAATTTTCATCATACATACACATACAATTGACTCTTTTCATACTTTAATTCTTCCACTTTTTTTCTGTCATTGTCAATGCAGACATGGGTTAATGTTTAATTATGGTTCATTTAAGAGTTTCTATTCCTCCTGATGTGTGTACCTAACCCAAATCCACATTACACTCAGATTTGTTTTTTTGTTTTCATTACTGTTTTTTAGTAGTTATGTGTAAATACATGAAGTAAAAATAGAAGTAGTAGCAGACATACTCTTTATCCCACAGCAGCAGCCATATCATGTTCATCAGCATGTTGGACAGCCAGCAAAAATAGAAGCTGTAGGGCAGCAGACACTGAGCCCAGGATCTATTCACAGGAAGAGAAATGGCAGTTTCAGCAGCATGTTGCTCTGACCAATGAATCCTATCAGACAGTAAATCTGTAAATGTGACTATTCTGTAGTTAGCTTACCCTCGGAATACGTATGTTGTGAGGTATATGACCATCAGGGTTAGCCAGGTATAGATAACACCCCAGATAGAGAAGGTCCAGCCAGCTGGAGTGATGCCTGTCTCATAGCGGCCCGACACATTACCTGTGGTGGAATGGAAAGGACCTGGAAAACAACTGAGACATTCAGTTTCGAGACCATAATGAGGTTAAGAAGTGATTGTGGCCATAAGGCTTGACTCTCAGTCATTGTTAAGATTAGATGGGCTCCAGGTCAGAGCTCTGTGCAGGCCAGTCAAGTTCTTCTACACCAAACTGGGAACCAATTCCTTGTGAAGCTGGCTTGGTTGAAAAAAACAACAAAAAACATTTAATAGCCACATTTCTTTTCTGAAACTGTGCTCCAAATTCAGTACAGTGGTAATCAGATCCTTCATTGAAGTACAAGTTCAACAATCTTTAGATACCCCATTACAAGTAAAACTGCTTGATTCAAAATACTACTTAGACTGTTATTACTGATGCATTAATGTGCAAGCAGCATTTTACTGGTATAGCTGGTCTAGGAGCTACTTTTAACTTCTTTTCACAGAATTAGAGCATTTTGCATTGTGCTTTTTGTGAAATGTTGGATAAATTTAGCTCTTTGGACATATAACAGTTATTAATGAAACCATGTTAGAAAGGTTGAAGGGAAATCTCTCTTTGGTGAAACTAACAACTCCTTGACATGTGACAAGGAGCCCCAACTAGACACTGTTTTTCTCTGTTGTAAGAAGCCAAAAAGATCAGGAAATTAAAGATATTTTTGGGGGGCTTTTCAGCCTTTAATGGATAGGACAGACAAGCGTGAAAGGGGGAGAGAGAGAGGGAGTGACATGTAGCAAAGGGCCACAGGCTGGAGTCAAACCCGGGCCGCTGCGGCAACAGCCTTGTACATGGGGCGCCTGCTCTACCACTAATTGCATTCACACCAAAAGATTCAAAATCGCCAGCTGTCGCTCAGGTTGCTGGCATCGCGCTGCCTGGCAGCTCTGGCAGGGCTTGCAGAAGGCTGAAGGGGACGGGGCTTTCAAGCTGCGCTGCAGAAGATCTCTTTCTTTCTTTCTTTCACTGTCCCGCCTTGAGAATATTGGGTCCATGTCATTGGTTCGACAGCCCATTGGTTCGACATCCCATTAGTCCGACTGTCCGCGGTGCTGAACGGCTCGCGGTGGGCGTATGGTGCGCCGCGACCGGCTTGAGGCGGAGCAGGCTCACAGCTTATATGTTTGTCACTTTCTTTTTCATTTTAACCCACACCATGATCTTTTCCTGACCCTAACCAAGTGGTTTTTGTGCCTAAACCTAACCAGACCTTAACCACAGGTCATCATGATGATTTCGGAACGGACTTCGGAACAATGGGTTTAATATGGTCGGAACAATGGGATGTTGAACCAATGGGCAGTTCCCAGAATATTCACGGTCTGCAACTGGCTGCTGCTCGCTGCTGCTTCGGCGGCGGCGCTGCTCATTTGCATAAAGTTCAGCTTCTTTTAACTTCAGCTTGACGCTCAAGTCGCTGGCATCGCGCTGCTCACGGTCGCTCGCTGCAGCCGGCGTGAGTGACGCTCTTCGTCGCGAGTGTTCATTGAAAATGAATGGCTGCTGGCTGCTTATGACGCTCATGAATCTTTTGGTGGGAACACACAGTTAGCCACCGGCGCCCCAGGAACCACTTGATTAATGCTAAACATTGATTGTATAAGATTTTTGTACACATCTCATGTCAATTTTCTATCTGAAGAGTTACAGGCAAAGCTGTAAACAGTTCACAAAGACTTTTATTTTCGACAGCAACCTCTCCTTCTAACACCACATCAATTTAATCACCAGAAGTGCCTTTATCCACCTAAAAAAATACACTGTAAACCCCAATCCATCCATGACATAAAATTTTATTGTAAAGTTCACACAAATGCCCCAGATTGTCAAAATGATATAAAACCAAAGAAAATTGTGTTTAAATGTGTTCTAAATCACTCATGTTACCCATTATGAAGAAATTAATGTTTATGTATCTTACAGTGGTTCTAATGGGTGACACTTAACGTTGTGGTAAAAGACAATTTACACCATGAGTTAAGTTGTATACACAGTTAGTGACCTCTTGCCTGTATGGATATTTCAGTGTCTAACATACAGTTGTGCTGAGGTGAAATAAAGAGCACTTCCTGATTTAAAAGTCATCTCTTTGTCTTATTCTTGTGATCAACAAACCTAAGCTCGCCACAAAATATTTTTATAGTTCAATGAAATTAAAAAAAAGTAAATTTAACGTTTAAACAACAAAAATGTTATGTTAAACTGACTTATAATTCCTGTCAGACAAGACATTTTGTGTCTGGTGGCCTCAAGACCTTTTGTATTGTACTTAACTTAAAGTTTTTAATGCAAGCTGTTTCCAGTTGAGCAAGCAAATTGGGGTTTACAGCATAGCTCGTCTCTGTCCATCACTCTCCCACTCTGCTGCCGAAACTCTGAGCCTGCAACAACATTCTTTATGGTACATCATCCAAAGTCCTAAATAAACTCCAGTACATTCAGAACTTTGCGGCTCATCTGCTCACCCATCTTGCTCCTGTGATCACATTACCCCCATCCTCCAGAACCTACATTGACTCCCTGTCCCACAATTCAAAGTCCTCCTCCTCACTCACAAAGCCCTGCATAACCAGGCCCCTTCCTACCTCACTGACATGCTCCACCACTACTCTTTTTCCCCCAGCCTTCGCTTCTCCGATGCCAACCTCCTGACTACACCACTCAGGACCATGCCTCGGACCTGGGGCAAAAGGGCTTTCTCTTCTCTCTGGAACTTGTTCCCCAAACACATTCAAGACTGCAATGACTTTTCCCAGTTCAAATCACTAACCAAAACTCACCTTTTCAAAAATGCTCTTAATGTGTGAATATTGTTGTGGGTTATATTTTTTTGTGTATTTTCTCTTTATGATCATTATGACTTATGTAAAGTGTCACTGAATACCTTGAGGAGGGCTCTATAAATAAAATGTATTATTATTATTAAGGGCTGTTTTTAATCATGGGTAGGATGTGGCATAACCAATCCAATTCTGGGCACTAGAGTGGGTGGTTTCAGAGAGAGAGAACCTTTTATGAATATAGATTACAACAAAAAAAAAAAAAAAAGAAGAAGAAAAGAAATGCAGCACTACATACCAACACTTGAAACAGTAGGGAAGCCTAGATTTTGGGTGTTCCTGCCACACCCTACCCATGGATGCCCATGGATGTCGTCATTTCTTTTCTTCTTTTAAAATTTCTTCTTACCTCTAGGTGCGCCAGTGGATGTCAGGACACACAACCCTACTGCTTCCTTAAGTCATTTTCATTTAAAAAAACATGCTTTGAGCATATAAACTTAGGGATTTAGATACAGGGCCTGCCACAGATTTTTTTTCTTGTAGTGGGGTTAAATTGGGTGAACCGACTATTTAACACCAGCTCGACAAATAAAGAGTAGTTTTCTTTTGCCATGTTTTGTTCTCGAACTAATTACGCAACTCCTATCTAAACATGGCAACTTCATGTTAACGTTACACAAGCACGGTCATGGAAATGATCTGTCCTTGTTTTGTGCAACAACCATAATGAGTTCCCAGCAACAGACCATCGAGTGTAGCCCTCCTCCCAGTTGAAATTGTTTCGTAACCAGTGCAAAACACAGCTGAATAAAGCAAAGACAAAACACATCATAGCGTTATCTAATTTTGCCAGATGAAACGCTACAATGTAAATGTGCCAGTGTCTAATACATTAGGTCTATAGGAAAGTTAACTTTAGCTGTGACGTAATTAATTTAGCGAACTACGAGACAATAAAGCGTATGAATAACGTTATCTAACTCACCTCTGCCCGCTCCAGCCAAAGCGTTAACGATTAAAACAGCGACAAAAACCACCGTGCACACGATAATAACTACGATTCGAGGCAAACTGTTGTCTTTCATGTTTGCTCCTTTGTTGCTCCGTCTGTGAGGTCTCCTTCGGTCTGCTGCTGGGGCTGTCACTGGCCGTCAGGGCGGAGGGACAAACATACGCGCACGTTGTCCATCTGATGCCTTCACGTGCTCTGTGAAGACGCCCACAGCCTTGTCGAAGTAAAAGTAAGTGCACGGTTTCTTAACTAGAAGTCAAACTTTTCACATGACTATACCCAGTATGATGTGACAACACTAACTGGACATAAAGGCAATGAAAATACTTTTCCTTATTTTCATATACCTATGTGAGGTCTGAGTATTTTAGTCAGATGTGAGACGCATTTAAGGCGTAATGGCGACCTCCATAGGAAAATAGTGGAAATACAGGCGCCACCACAGCTGTTACTAACAAAAAGCTGGAAAGGAAAAATCACGTCAATGTCAAAACATCCATGTTGGCTGACACTTTGTAATGACAGAACAATGAGTTATTTGTTCGTGTTTAGAAGCCGTAAAATACACCCAGGTCAGGCAGTAAGTTCAATCAGCAAATATGAATACTGAATACCTTTTTTGATAATGTTTTGGCATTCTCTGAGTATCTTTTCAAGGCATGTGCTAAGAGGAGAAAAGCAACATGACAAGTTCCTCTAACTCTGTGATGTTTGGACTATTGGTCTGTGAACTGGATCAAATAGTTTTTGGCTGTGAGTCATGTAGATTTTGTCTTGTTAAGATTTTTGTATTGTGTCTTTTACTAAGGGGGCTGTGTTTGTGCTCTATATTTATTGTTGGATATCTCTTGACACATTGTTTGGGGGATGCCTATGTCTGTTTTGCCTTATAATGTTTGTGTTTACATCTTGATGATATTTATGTATTGCGCTGTTGGATGATGGTGGATTAACATACCGCAACATTTGGTTTGTTATTGGTTACTGTGTTTGAATAATCCCATGAGGAGTGGGAAATGTAAATGTCCATAAAAACGGCACAAAAATAAAATCATCATAGGCAGTCACTCGAGGCAAGTATGACTGTCCTCTGCAATGGGTTGTCTGCTTGTGGATCTTCAGTCACATTAACCCTGTTTCTAGCAGCAGCAGTGTTGTTTTCAGCTACAACGGTCCAATAAAGCCACTGCACAGTACCTGCCCAGCACCAAGCAGCAAACAGACACAAAATATTTACAGATACCAGAGCTAAAAGGAGAGGGAATATTGGTCTTGCATTTATCAGGTGGAAACACGACTCCAAATTATAGCTGCTGTGCAGCGATGGGTCGGGTTCGGCCATTTTTAGGCAATTCTGACCAACAAGCAGAAGAATTGGAAGACATTTAGGAACTTAGTAACACAATCTGCCTTTTGCATCAGCTGAGGCTTGAACTCACAACCTCTGAGACTAAGAATCAATTTCTATCTCACTGAGCTAATTAGTCAGTGACAATTCATGTATAGCTTCACAAATTGACTAAGCCAGACGTGCAGGTTTAGCAGCTGTCCATGCATGGAATTTATTTTAACAATGATTGATTTGCTTCATAAGTGAAAAACTGATGTTTAACTAGTTGAGCTATGTGCTATGTTTCACACTGAAGTATTGACACTTGATCTTAGTGCAAAGTTTGGTTTATTTTCAAGCATGAGAAGGCAGATTTTCTAGCAGAAAAAGACTTGAAGATGCTGAACAGTGATCAGTCACGCTCAGACAATTTTAAGCAATAAGCTGGAGCACAAGAAGATGTTTACATTACAATGTGGATTCTGCACCAGTTGAGGCTTGAATCCACAACCTCTGGAACCTAAGACAGTCACCTACCACTCTGAGCTAATTGGCAAGTAGCAATTCAACAGTGGCTTCACAAACTGAGTAAGCCATTCACTGTTGTGTCGGAAAGCAGCCATCCGTGCATGGAAAGGCAGATTTGAAACCACTGTAAAAAAAATTCAGTTATTAAGACAAAAATCTGAAAATACACATATTGCATCTAGACAGCATGGAAATGTTGGTAATTTGTTTGTAACAATGATTGATTTGCTCTATAAGTGAAAAACTGATGTTTAAAATTGCCATTTTTACATTGACTCCAATTGTTCACATTAGAGCAAAATTCAAAATGCTGTCAAAAATTCAGTTTTTGAGATAAAATTCTGAAATTTGCCACACATCATCTACCATGACTCTAGAATTTTGTCATTTTTTCATGAACATTGAAGATTTATTTAGCAAGAATTTGCATGTATATGTTTACAGTACCGTTTACAGTCAAACCTTTTGATGCACTGTTGGCTCAATTTTTGATAAATCAAAAATCGGAGAAACAGTTTTTGTAGGACAGTCTGAAGATGCTCTGTAGCAAGTTTGGTGTCAATTGAGCAAAAATTGTGGGAGGAGATAGGTTTAAGAAGTTTTACAGTTTTTGAAAAAAACAGAGTGATGAACTTCATAATTTTTAATAGGTTTAAGTGTACAAAAGTTTCTTCAGTATTGGGGCTACAGTTTGATGAAAGTTGTGAAGTTGTAGCACGTATTGTTGATTTGTTATGAATTTTCAAATTTTCGAAATTTAGACACTTGCTGTAGCGCCACCATCAGGACTATTGGCTTGAGTTTACAGCTGAGGATATCTGGCATGAGACTGGACCTTTGTGCAAAGTTTGGTGAGTTTTCACCCATGGAAAGTATGATTTCCTCGGAAGAAGAAGAAGTAGAAGAATAACTAGGATTACAATAGTGTCCTGGCAGCTTAGCTGCCCGGACCCTAATAAATGCTAATGTTGTTCCCTGTCTGCCTGATAGAATAGCTTATTGTATTCTAAAAATGTCCACACAACAACTTTACAAGGTGATAGATAATATGTTAGGTGTTTTGCTCTGCTATGCAGGAACATTTCAAACTGTTTTAAATTTTTAAAAAAAAATCTATTTTCAAAACTGCCTTTGTTGCAGTCATAGATGTGATACTCTAAGGTGTAGATGTCATACACACTACAGCACTGAGACTGCGCTTGTCAAGGCTTTATAAGACCTTAACATACAGTTTATAACAACATCTCACTTCTGGTGTTATTGGATCTAAGTGCTGTGTTCAACATAACCTATGTGAGTATATTACAAAACAGACTGGAAAACTGGGTCAGGCTTTCTGGGACACTACTCAATTGTTTTGAACCCTATTTAAAAAGACTAATACTAATAAAGACTAATATGTTTTGACTGGTAACTAAAAAAAGTCCAAACCAGATTGGATACTGATAGTTGAGAGTCAAAAAAAAAAAATAGATAATGATGTACTGTCTGATATAATATTTTTATATGAACAAATTACATATGTCTGTGCTCCCAGGTGGACTATGTGATGGAAGACTGTTTCTTAATGGCCTCTAATATAGTTCTGCCATTTCTTTTCTGACATTTTTTGTTATTTACCATTTGCCATTTGCCATATACACCAATATCCATATACTGGCACTACACTAATATTTATGTCATACATGTGTTACAGAATTGTACTCATTTGTTTTCCTTTAGGAGAACTGTTCCATAATACACTACAATAATGAGAACCACACTTTTCTTTTAGTGGATATCTTAAAACTTACATACATACACACACATGCACATCCAGGCACGCTTAGGATGTGCTACTCGTAGGTGTGAGTGTTTTTAAATGCTAAGGTTTTAGTGGAAATACATGTTTGGGAAGTACTAAGCATATGACTGGATAAACAGGGACCATGTTTTGATAAAGTTTTGCTTTTGTTAAAGGTGGTCCCTGTTTACTTCAATTCATGAAGAATGTTCACCTTTTTTGGATTCTTCGTTCATCGTGGAGGCATGAAAGAAGAACGAAGTTTTCTTTACAAATTCAAAGTAACATGCAGTGAGTAAATGATAGTGAATTTGTGGGTGAAGTATTCCTTTAATATATATAAACCCCAGGTTTATTTTATAAAGTTTGGGTTTTTTGCAAACAACCCTCAAGAATACTTAAGACACGAAATGATTTACAATTGCCAATGAAATACTTTTCTGTGTGTAAATTTCTCTCTAGACACATACCAACATTATCTTTAATTTAGGGGGGGGAAGAGTAAACCCTGACTCCTGCAGAGGAGCTAAAACACTTTGTGTTGCAACTGCAAGTTGTGGTCTGAGATATTTAAGACAGCTGAAGAATGATTTTAGATGAAACACAGCCTGAAGCATTGCACACATCTGTTGTCAGTTTAGAGGAGGTTAAAGCAGGTCAAGAAACATGTGGAAAGACACCAGTTGTGTTTCAATAAGTCCAACACTTCTTCCATTTATTTATCATATTAAGTGATGAAGAAAAAACAGGCCAACACAGCTAGATTTCTGCACATGGGATTTGTTGACTGAAAGAAAACATTAAACACAACTTCTATGGCCACTTCTAATGTGAACACATTACATAAATTATCATGACAAAGAGCCTTAAAACATCTAGCTTTTGGATATAAGATAGAAATTTACTTCAAAATTCACTGCAAAAGCATCTGATGTTTTATTTTTCATGTGGCTGTCTTTATCAAATGGTACTAGACTAAATCCAGAAGTGATGCATATATGTGTGTTTGTTAAGAGGCCTGTGGTTGGCAGTCCAGAGTCTCTGTGCTGCTGTTTTCGAAGTCTTTGTGTAAGTCCAGTGGTCCATACAGGCTCTCCAGTACAGCCAGTACTCTGCTCTGGACCGAATCCACCTGCTCAACTGGGCAGTATTCATCCAGACTGGACCTGAATACACAAACGTTAACAAACACATGAGACTTCTCTTTCTTTACTACTATACCCTTCCCATAATAGGATAGTTTGGATCTTTTAAAGCCAGGTAATATGAGGTACTTATCCATAGTCAGTGTATTACACACAGAAAACTAGAATTACTGCCCCACATTTGTATGCCTCTGTACACCAGTCAAATATCTCTTACAGTTTACATCCATGTCTGTGAAAACATGGATGCTTCACACACACACATCTTCCCCTCGGTAGCACAGAGGATCTATACAATAAGCACAGTTTCAAGGTGGACACCCAGGATAAGTGTTAACGATTCAGTACCTGACCAAATGTCTCCTGTCCTGTTCCTGAGATGTGACATTGAATAATGGCATGAAAAATGTGTTTTATGCAAAAGATTATGATGTCACAGTGCAGCTGACCATTGACCTTCTGGACATAAAGTGTCATCACTTCATTTATTTTATCCTTATCCTCCAAATTTGTGTCAAGTTTTGTCATAATCAGCATATGAATTCTTTAGTTACGGCCATATCTTGGGATATCACGTTCACAGGAATAAGATAGACAAGGTCACAGTGACCTTGACCTTTGACCACCAAAATCTAATCAGTTCATCACCGAGTCCCAATAGACATTTGTACCAAATTTTAAGAAATTACCTTGAGGCATTTGTGAGCTATGCGTTTACAAGGATGGGATGTATGTGTGTATGTACAGACGGACAACCTGAAAACATAATGCCCCCGGCACAGAATCATATAAAGTCCCACTTGAAGAAGTCAGTGACAGTTTAAGGGTATGCTACATTTATAATATTTTCACTGCTTTACCTTAGCCTCAGACAGTGATTTCTAAAAGGGTAATTAATTTGTTACACTGTTCTCTTTAAAGCCAGACTCCATCGACAAAAACAGTAATTTAACATAGCTGAACACAGGAGCTGCTGGTCTACCACTGCCTACATCTGTTTGTTAGTTTGTGTTATTGTGTGACTTTGGTGTTTAAAAGGGTTAGTTGAACAGTGGCGGCTCCTGCCAAATTTCTCAGGGGGGGGGGGGCAATTGTTGTGATGTGATGGCTGAGGTGACCCGTTCAAAGGGTAAATTTGAATTAATTTGGCTCTACAATGACTGAACAATCCACTGTGGTCATCAACAGACTACTTTTCATCAGTTTGCCCACACAAATACCTTTGAATGTGAACAGAGAGCTGTTTTACCATTAATCAAATAAAACAAATAAAAACATTTTGGGAATTGGGGGGCGTGTGCCCCTCAATGTATATGGGGACTACTGCCCTGTCATGCATGCATAATTAGGCTGCAGTTGCCTGAGTGCGCTAAGGTGAAGTGCGCTGGTCTTGTCAAACAAAGTTTGGTGGAGTGTCAACTGGACAATATGGAGATATTTGCATCTTGAAAGCCGGACTACAAATGTGGATAGACAGGGAGAAACACACGCAAGCCAGATACGATATTGCTCACTATATGAAGTGACTGATAACAAGATCTGTATAATGGGTTGTAAAAAAATTCGTCAGGTTTTTATTTTGTAGACAATTGATTTGGATTTATTATAGCATGATGGGCTGACAACACAATAATGTGTGTGGTATCACTGGAAAGCTCTGGTCCTGCACTGCGGTTCCACTGTTTCACGTGATATGTGTGGCTTCTCTCTAACGGTTGTGGAGAAAATCCATAGAGAAGAACGGGTGTGAATTTGGATGCACTATGCGTCGCTACTTTATAACCTATATGGTTAAAAAGCCTCTTGGATCAGCTGGAATCGTTAGCCATGTTGACCTTGAATGTGACTGCTGCGCAGTGGCGCTGCCTCATGTGATGTCGGAATAATCGGAAAAATGAGTTTCCGACTGTAAAGCAGTATTTCAATGGAAACGGTTGACAGCGTGTTTTTAAAACATTTTGAGTGATAAAAAACAACTCATCTTCTTTGTAATGTCCATGTTGTCTCCAAATTACGACTTAAACGCTCATGAACACACAATGAAGTAAGAACGACTTCCCAACATGGGAAATCAGACCATCCGAGGAGCACATGAATGATACTTGGTGGTTTACGTATGACGAAAACACGTTGGGGCAAGCCCTCCCGGAACCCAGAGATTGCATTGGAGTGCCTGCATTTAGAAAAAAAAGCCTTTTACATGAAAGTCTATGAGAGTGAATCAGGGCGATTTCCAGCCAGGCTGATATCGCCCCAAAGGGTCAGAACGCGACTTCACGCTGTGGCTGACTGGATATTCAGAGGCAGGACGAGCTGTTTCAAGTGAAAATGATCAGAATAATTAATGTATTGTGTGTATATACAGTACAGGCCAAAAGTTTGGACACACCTTCTCATTCAATGCGTTTTCTTTATTTTCATGACTATTTACATTGTAGATTCTCACTGAAGGCATCAAAACTATGAATGAACACATGTGGAGTTATGTACTTAACAAAAAAAGGTGAAATAACTGAAAACATGTTTTATATTCTAGTTTCTTCAAAATAGCCACCCTTTGCTCTGATTACTGCTTTGCACACTCTTGGCATTCTCTCGATGAGCTTCAAGAGGTAGTCACCTGAAATGGTTTTCCAACAGTCTTGAAGGAGTTCCCAGAGGTGTTTAGCACTTGTTAGCCCCTTTGCCTTCACTCTGCGGTCCAGCTCACCCCAAACCATCTCGATTGGGTTCAGGTCCGGTGACTGTGGAGGCCAGGTCATCTGCCACAGCACTCCATCACTCTCTCCTTCTTGGTCAAATAGCCCTTACACAGCCTGGAGGTGTGTTTGGGGTCATTGTCCTGTTGAAAAATAAATGATCGTCCAACTAAACGCAAACCGGATGGGATGGCATGTCGCTGCAGGATGCTGTGGTAGCCATGCTGGTTCAGTGTGCCTTCAATTTTGAATAAATCCCCAACAGTGTCACCAGCAAAACACCCCCACACCATCACACCTCCTCCTCCATGCTTCACAGTGGGAACCAGGCATGTGGAATCCATCCGTTCACCTTTTCTGCGTCTCACAAAGACACGGCGGTTGGAACCAAAGATCTCAAATTTGGACTCATCAGACCAAAGCACAGATTTCCACTGGTCTAATGTCCATTCCTTGTGTTTCTTGGCCCAAACAAATCTCTTCTGCTTGTTGCCTCTCCTTAGCAGTGGTTTCCTAGCAGCTATTTGACCATGAAGGCCTGATTCACGCAGTCTCCTCTTAACAGTTGTTCTAGAGATGGGTCTGCTGCTAGAACTCTGTGTGGCATTCATCTGGTCTCTGATCTGAACTGCTGTTAACTTGTCATTTCTGAGGCTGGTGACTCGGATGAACTTATCCTCAGAAGCAGAGGTGACTCTTGGTCTTCCTTTCCTGGGTCGGTCCTCATGTGTGCCAGTTTCGTTGTAGCGCTTGATGGTTTTTGCGACTCCACTTGGGGACACATTTAAAGTTTTTGCAATTTTCTGCACTGACTGACCTTCATTTCTTAAAGTAATGATGGCCACTCGTTTTTCTTTAGTTAGCTGATTGGTTCTTGCCATAATATGAATTTTAACAGTTGTCCAATAGGGCTGTCGGCTGTGTATTAACCTGACTTCTGCACAACACAACTGATGGTCCCAACCCCATTGATAAAGCAAGAAATTCCACTAATTAACCCTGATAAGGCACACCTGTGAAGTGGAAACCATTTCAGGTGACTACCTCTTGAAGCTCATCGAGAGAATGCCAAGAGTGTGCAAAGCAGTAATCAGAGCAAAGGGTGGCTATTTTGAAGAAACTAGAATATAAAACATGTTTTCAGTTATTTCACCTTTTTTTGTTAAGTACATAACTCCACATGTGTTCATTCATAGTTTTGATGCCTTCAGTGAGAATCTACAATGTAAATAGTCATGAAAATAAAGAAAACGCATTGAATGAGAAGGTTTGTCCAAACTTTTGGCCTGTACTGTATGACAATAATGAAGATGATAATCATACATTTATTATCATCATCTTTCTTTTCTTTTGTGGCTCAGGGAGGGGCGGCGCCCTATCGCCCTCTATTGGCCAGCTGCCCCTGTAGTTGAGATTGATAAAAGTCACACAATAACACAAACAAACAGATCGAGGCAGTGTTAGACCAGCAGCTCCCCTGTTAAACAAGCAAAAATAATTGTTTTTGTCAATGGAATCTTGTGGCTTTGATGAGAGCCTAGATGGGTATCTGAAGCTGTTAATGGTTTCCCTGTCTGTCTGTCAATATAGCGTACACTTAAACTTATATATTTTTTGAAGTGGGACTTTTTTTAGGTGCAGGACTTGACGCTAACTTTTTTCCCAAGGAGCATATGTGCTCCTAAGTTGAAAAAGTAAGGAGTGCACAAAGAACTTTAGTGGCACAATGTAAATTGATCAAATAATGTGTTTTCCGTAATAAACGTGATGCAAATAGACATTTACAAGCAAAATTATTTAATGAATTTGTATACAAAATGTACAGAAAGGTAAAATCATCAAGTTTTGGAAAAGTAGGCCTATTGCAATTTAATTTTATCTTTAATGTTATTATCTTATATATATTATCTTTGCAATATTATTATCTTATATAATGTTATTACTATCCTAAAACATTCTCCAGGTCCTCTGAAACTCTGCAGGACTTATTTCCACCCTGCCCAGCAGCGGTACTGTGGCGAACGGTCCCTAACTGCAGGGAGAACGAAGCAGGCTTCCCCGGAGGTCCACCGCTTTTCCCGGTCCCGCTTCTCCGCCACACTTTGACTTATTCCCACCCAGCCGACAGCCTGGCCGTGGAGAACGGTCCCTAACTGCGGGGAGAATGAAGCAGGCTTCCCTGGAGGTCCACCGCTTTTCCCGGTCCCTCTTCTCCGCCACACTTTGACTTATTCCCACCCAGCCGACAGCATGGCCGTGGAGAACGTTCCCTAACTGCGGGGAGAACGGAGTAGGCTTCCCCAGAGGTCCACTGCTTTTCCCGGTCCCTCTTCTCTGCCACACTTTGACTTATTTCCACCCAGCCGACAGCCTGGCCGTGGAGAACGGTCCCTAACTGCGGGGAGAATGGAGCAGGCTTCCCCGGAGGTCCACCGCTTTTTCTGGTCCCTCGTCTCCGCCACACTTTAACTTATTTCCACCCAGCCGACAGCCTAGCCGTGGAGAACAGTCCCTAACTGCGGGGGGAACGGAGCAGGCTTCCCCGGAGGTCCGCCGCTTTTCCTGGTCCGTTTCCTCCACACTTTGACTTATTTCCACGCTGCCGACAGTGGGACTTATATTCATTGTGCAGACAGTGGCTTGGAAAACCACCCATAACCGTGTCACATGGGGAAGAGGGAAAAGGGAAGGCGGCTGGAGTTCCTCAAACATTTGCGGTTAGATTATCATTTTTTTTATTGACAAAAATATAGGCTGCTTCGGCTGAGTTTTTTACAGTCCGCACACCGCAAATGCGAGTGAAACGCCCGCACTGTCGAGCCCTGAGGTGGCTAAAATACATTATGCTAGTGACCCCTTAACAGCAGCACATTGCTTAGTGTCTCTGTCTGCCTTTCTGCTGCTTCTCCAAACTGGAGGCGTGCCGACTGACATCTACTACATACACTGTCTATGGATAAGTACTTCATACAGTCCCACTTTAAAAATTTTGAACAATCCCTTTCACTCTGTATTATTTACCTGGACATAGTAATCAGTGTAGGTTTGGGCAAAGCTTTCAGAAACAGCTGTACAGCTGAGATGAGTGTGTCGATCTCCTTGTCAGTGCTGATGTGGTGAGGCAGCTCAACAGAGTCACAGGTTAACCCTGCCTGATGGACCTGTGAGAGAGTAGAGGAAGAGAAGAGGAGAGATGAAGGAGGAGATAGTGACAGAAAAATCATAGGGGAAAGTAGGGGAAAAAAAAAGAATGAGTCAAGATGAGGAGAGGCTGCAAGGAGAAAACATGGAAGAGGAGAGAAGCAATGACATCAGACAAAAGGTCATAAAAGAGTTTGAACAATTATTTATGCCTTTACTTTGAAAGGCATAAATAAATTTGAAAGGCGCTGTACTATCATTTTTATTAACCCCGCAATAGAAATGGTTTGCCAGTAATTACATTGGTATTTTTGCTCATTGTCATGTAATTTCTTGGAGTATCTTCAAATGCTTCATACCACTAAAATCTGTACAACCTACGCTCAAAGGTTTTGTAAGTCAATAAACCATAATAATTGATAAAAGTATTGAATTTGTGTCATTTAAAAAAAAAAGTATAATTGGACGTTTTTTCCATCAGATATTTCAAAATAAAAACACAAAACAAATTGATCCAATAGACTTTTAAAAATAGTAACATAAGCAACACATTTTTTATCACTCCATTCCTTATTTGACCCATGTATGCTATTTAGTTTTTAAGATATACTTATTTTTATGCGCAAAGAGCAAAAGTGTTGTGATACATTCATCATTCATTCCTCTGGTACCACCGCACATTTATGTGTGGTTTTGTACCACACGAAACGTAATGTAACACAATTATCTCATCACGAGTGTACAATGGGCCTCATTCACAAACAGTGCGTACGCACAAATCTGTGCTTAAACTGTGCGTACGATCGTTTGACGCACAAATCCGGGATTCATCAATATTTTCTTACCCGAATTTGTTCTTACTCTGCGAACAAATTTAGAACTGCCGAAGACCATGCCTACGCACAAATGAGGATGGCCAAACTGACTTAGAAAATGCAAACACATACCTTTTAAGTACATGCAGAGGCTATAAAGCCACATTCATTAAAAAGAGATTTAATTAACATTTTTTAAAATCATTAATTTACTAATATATTGGCCAAATGTATTAAATAACCATGAAATTGATACACGTTCACCCGCATCATTGTGACAATTAAAATATTAACAATAACATGAACAGAAAAAACTATCACTCCACCAACGTGCAGATGATCTGTAATGCCAACTGCCATATCCTTAACGCTGTGGCCCCGCTGGCCAGGAGGCACCCACGACTCATTTATTTTGCAAAACAGTACAGTGGGAATGCATTTGGAGGCAGGGGCTGTGAGAAGTGGATGGCTTGTTGGTAAGCATCTTTTGTTCTACTCTTTTATTTCAATTGTTTTTAAGTTAAGTTTAAGTTTATTTACTTTATTAATCCCCCTGAGGAGAAATTCAATGTTTTCACTCTTGCTTGTCAATTACACACAGGTCCAAAAGACACACACATACACAAACAGGACCTATACATGCACAAAGTGGAGAGATGTCAGAGTGAGGGGGCTGCCCTTGGTGGGGCGCCCTGAGCAGTTGGGGGGTTCGGTGCCTTGCTCAAGGGCACCTCGGCAGTGCAAGGTGAACTGGCACCTCTCCAGCCACCAGTCCACGCTCCATATTTTGGTCCGGATGGGGACTCGAACAGGCGACCCTCTGGTTCCCAACCCAAGTCCCTATGGACTGAGCTACTGCCGCTAGTTAGTATTTTTAGTAAGTCTCTATTCCGTTAATGCTAAAATGTTATATTGTTTGGGTGACCGGGGATATGGCCTTAAAACATGGCTGATGACACCATACGCAAACCCTGAAACCCCTCAAGAGGTGCGCTATAATAACATACATGCCCACACATGTGCCGTAGAGCGCACTTTTGGCGTGCTTAAGGGCCGTTGGATGTGTTTGGATCGGATACAGCCAGTGGCAAACTACTTCATACCCCTGAGAAGGTGTGCAAGATCATCCTGGCATGCTGTGTCCTCCACAATCTTGCAATGACCCATGGCATTCCTGTAAGACCCGGCGCCATCGCTTCTAACAAACTGTGAAATTTACTACTTCTCTCCTCGTGAAACCGCTTCCTTCATTCATGAATCAACTCTAGGCAAGCGGTTTCCTTATATGGAGAAATGGGGGCGTGGTAGTATGCTAATCATAAATTGCGAGCACGTGCCTGTCAATTTAGAATGATTCTGATTCATACACATACACAAAGTGGTGAGAACAAAATTGGCCGGTGCGCAGGTGTCATGAATCCCACGGTGATTTTGCGTACGCACTTATTTTGTGCGCAAAGTAAGAACATTTCCACGCACATATTAGTGAATGAGGCCCAATGTGATGACACAGAAGACAAAAGCATTAGCTTTCTGCTGCAAAAAATAATCAATGTTCTAGCTATTATGGTTTTTATTTTAGATTGAT
Source organism: Epinephelus lanceolatus (assembly GCF_041903045.1). NCBI lineage: Eukaryota > Metazoa > Chordata > Actinopteri > Perciformes > Serranidae > Epinephelus > Epinephelus lanceolatus. The sequence goes on along the minus strand of NC_135745.1, from coordinate 3,273,439 downwards.
ATATATGTACAGGATTATCCAAACAACGATCTCCCACCGCCATTACAGGAAAATTCCTGGGGAAATTCTTGCATAATTATAGCTAAAAACAACACGTGTACTGCATGTAAGGTAAGGTAACATAAGGTAAAGATGCAATGATGGGGAAGACAGAAGCCCTAGCTTTCTGTCGCAACAGGAATGAATGCTCTAGCTGTTATGGTTTTTACTTTAGATCAGGATCATGCAAATGATCTCCTGCTGCTGTCTGCGGGATGTCAATTATTAAAGGTTTAAATCATTTCTAAATGTTTCAATTACATCACATAAAGAGCTGAATGTGCAACTTTAATTTTGAATGAGCACCTCCATAAGGTCTTCATCAGGGAAAATCCATTTAAATAAGTAGCAGACTATGTTAATGACAGTTGCACCTACAATCAGGAGATTGCGACTGAAAACACACCCATCATCCCAAAATGATCTGTGTACATAAATTTACACAACTGTACAGATATGTCTGTTATAACTGCAGTTTTACATTTACATAGTATAAATATTTATAGTAGTCGTAGTTGTAGCCTACTAGTGTTACAGTACAGTTGTAGTACATAAGTGCATTTACATTCCTACCATTTCATAGTCAGGGCACAGATTTCTTGACTTCAAACTGGAAACCAGTTGGGCTAATGAAGCCATGCTGAGAAGACATGGAAGAAAAAAGGAAGATAATGCACTCTAGCTGTCCCCTTAAAGATTCTAACAATGGACAGAAACATAGTATCCATGAACTTTCTGCTAACACACAATATAAAGTGTGCCACACTTCATCTGGCAGTGATGATGCAAAATGATCAGAATTAATATCTGTCAGATATCCCAAAGTCACTGCTCACTATAAACATTATAAACTGCACTGGAGTGTGTCTATTACATAAGGAGTAAAGTCCCAAGATAATCATCCTATCACACACGGTACACCAACACAAGTGCTTTCACTGTTGGAGGTGTTAGACCTGTTCTGTGGGTGTGTACAGAATGTGACTCTGTTGGTAGTTTTGTTGCAGCTGTTAAAGCTGGATATGTTTATCATAACATCGTTACTGTAAATGATAGTTATTGACATGTTATGCTGTTGTTATTGTTTATAAAGTGCTGCTTGTGCGCATGTTATATCTTGCACTAGAGGCTGACACTGCTGTGTTACATGTCACGCCTCTTTTGCTTTTATGATGCCAGCTTGCTGTCTATAAATATACAGTGGAGAGACATGACGCTACTGTCATTTGGTTCTGTGTAAAAAATGTAAAGAAAGGACTTGGCAGTGGTCCTATAGTGCCATCTCTGTGTAAAAAGGGCTACAGTAAGGTGGAGAAGGACAAATATAGAGCACTAACCCTGGTACTGTACATGCTAGCTGACAGGTGTGCTTCCTGAGACACTTAACTGGAACAGAGCCATTGTTATCAATCTGTTCCATCTTTGCTTTTCCTGCTATGACATGTCAAAATGCTGCTGTGAACACGGCCTATGGGTGGATTTCTGTTGCTAAATTTTATTAGCTTTGCTCACTGTCTGGGGTGTAATGGTGGAATACACAGTCAATCCTGAATCAAGGTGTGTACACCCGAGACACAGAAAGCAACAACTGTCTTCACAGATTCATTACAATCCCCATTGACAAATAAACTAAAGAAGAAATCTGTGGAGTGTAGGCCTGTAGTCTTTTGGTCAACTAGTCGATTATTTGGTTGATATGCTCTCATCTGACAAAATTCTCAATGGTCAAATAATCGCCATGTTACTTTAATAAGGAGAAAAGTGCTACATCAATAGCTTTCCAGGATTAATCCATTATTTCCTGTGGCGGGGGGGACAGCCTAAGTTACCTGTGAAAATTTCTGTCAACAACGGGGGTGTTTTGAAAACATCCCCGTTGCTAGGCTAATTTATACAATGTAAAATGCCATAGGGGGCAATGTAAAATGCCCCCTTCACGCTTAACTGTCCTATCTATAAAGGCAAAAATGCCCCAAAAAATATATCTTAAAATTGCCATAGGCTGGCGCTAATAACATTAGCATGTTGTATTTGCTTGGAAAACATGTTTAGTGTAAGACAGTTGTTTGTCGGTGAATCTTGTGAGTTGTAATGGAGCCAAATTATGTGCCATTACTTTTGTTAAATGTTGCTGTTGTCCCTGGTTTTATATGAGAAGAGGGAAAGATCGCTAGACGCTAGGCTAATTTATACAATGTAATATGCCACAGACTTGTGCTAATAACGTTAGCATGTTGTATTGGTGGTCCAGATAAAGACAAGTGTTTGTCTGTCAATTCTGCGATTTTAAGTGAAGCCAATCTGTGTACTTGTGTTTGAAATTGTCTCTATTAAGCCATATATAATGTGTGTTTTGAATCAACTAAACTCTACAGCACTTAAACACAGTCCTCCACCGCCGACTAGCGTTTTGGAAGTGTAACTGCAGAGTGACACAGACACACCAACGCAGTAGTAAAAATAACGTGCATATTTTTTTTTCCCACGACTAATCAATTAGCTTAAGATTATGTACGACTTTAGTCGACCAAGATTTTCTTTGGTTGACTACAGCCCTAGTGGAGCGCCCCTTTAAAGTAACATTCACTTCAGTACTAAGGAAGCATGCTGTCCAGTTCTGTATGTCTCTCTGTTAAAGTGAAACAAAGTCAGAGAAACTTTACCCGGGGTGGCTGGCCCAGCGTGTCACCGTCTCTTCCCCATCATCCTCTAGCAGATCAGCGAATGCTGCTTCCAGATCCTCTAACTGACGAACACGGCGATCCACACACTCATCAAGCTCCTCCTGAACACACACATGCACGTGTACACGTACACACACACACACACACACACACACGTTAATTTGTTTTGATTGTTTTAATTATTTAAATACAACAAACAGCTATTATACTACAAGCTTTCTTTGCTGTCATCATGGTACAGTGGCAAGCAAAAGCTTGGGTACCCCTGATCAAAATCTATTTACTATGAGTAGGTGAGCAAGTAAAATATTACTCTTTTTCCACTGCCACTCTTGGCTTTATCAAGAAAAGTCACGCTACACCAATTTTTGTTTTCATTGCCAGTTTAGACACACCATGTGACGCATGGATCTTCTCAGGAGTAGGTCAAAAGCTAGGTTAAGTTAAATTAGATTAAGAGCAGCAGACAACAGGCTCTTACTGCACCTCTTACTTTACCTGTCCTGCTGTGGAAAAACACATGCAACAAAAATAACTGGCAACTTTAACCATGGATCAGCTCACTACTTTAAAACATCATCACACAAGAACAGCCGTCATCAGTTTAAGACACACAAGAAGGTAGCCCTGTTGTAATGGAAATGCAAATCCCTACTGTGCTGATCTGATGGCCCAAACCAAACCAAACTAAACCAAGCCAAGCCAGCCCATGCCTGTCCAAAATGGGAATATGACCTGATTTCCAAAAAACAAAAAGTTAAAGATGACACATTTCTTCAATATGTTAAGCAAAATTAAGATTTAAAATTAGATTACAATTAACCCTAATCTCTAACCCCAAACATTAACATTTTTTTCAATCTTTTCCAGTTTCAAAAAAAGAAAAGAAAAAAAAAAAAAAAAAAAGAAAAGGGCCTGAAGCAAAAGTTTGCGCACCCTGCATGGTCAGTACTTACTAGTGCCCCCTTGGAAAGCATCACAGCTTCTAAACACTTTTTGTAGCCAGGTAAGTCTTTCAGTTCTTGTTTGGGGGATTTTCACCCATTCTTCCTGCAAAAGGCTTCCAGCTCTGTGAGATTCTTGGGCTGTCTTGCATGTACTGCTCTTTTGAGGTCAATCCACAGATTTTTAATGATGTTTAGGTCAGGGGACTGTGAGGGCCATGGCAAAACCTTCAGCCTTTATCAACCTTCATCAGTCCACAGGACGTGTTTCCAAAAAGCCTCAGGTTTGTTTAGATGTTCCTTTGCAAACTTCTGATGCTGAATTTTGTGGTGAAGACACAGAAAAGGTTTTCTTCTGATGACTCTTCTATAAAGATTATATTTGTACAGGTGTTGCAGCACAGTAGAACAGTGCATCACCACTCCAGAGTGTGATAAATCTTTCCGCAGGTCTTTTGCGGTCAAATGGGGGTTATGATTTGCCCGTCTAATGATCCTACAAGCATAATCTTACATTACGAACTAAGGAAACAGCTACTTGAAAACACATTGCTATCTTCTTAAAGCCTTTTCCTGTTTTGTGGGAATTCGTTTTTTGAATTTTGTGCTAGGCAGCTGTTTAGAGGAGCCCATGGCTGCTGATTGTTCAGACAAGGTTTCAGGAGTCAGAGTATTTATAAAGCTTTGAAATTTGCATCACCTGGCCATTCCTAATAATGATTGTGAATAAGCCAGAGCTCTAACAAGGTAATTATGGTCTGGGAGCCTGGTAAAACTTGTCTGAGAGCTCAAATGTCTTGGGGTGCCCAAACTTTTGCATGGTGCTTCTTTTTCTCTCCATTTTTGAAGTTTTACAAAACAAAAATAATACACTAATCTTGCCTAAAATGTTGAAAAGCATGCTCCATCTTAAATGTTTTGCCCTTTGGAGATTAGTTCATCTACTTATCTAACTAGTCGCAGTAAAATAAATTTTGGGGTGCTCATACTATTGCATGCCAGGGTACATGTCCTGCTAATGTTAAAAGTGAAATTGAGTATAGATACTTTAGGTAAAATAAAGTAAGTAAGGTAGGTTCAATTAGATTTCTTCTTCAGAGGAGTTCAAGCTAATCCTGGATATTTTGGTGGATTCTATGAAATTATTTTAAACACTTAACGTGCTAGTCTAAGTAAACTCGTGCTTTACCATGACTGAGTCACATTTGGAAGTGTTTCTGAAATATCTGTTTATACAGTGCCCTCCAAAAGTATTGGAACAGTGAGTCCAATTCGTTTACTTTTGTTGTAGACTGAAAACATTTGGGTTTGACATCAAAAGATGAATATGAGACAAGAGATCAACATTTCAGCTTTTATTTCCAGGTATTTACATCTGGATCTGATACACAACTTAGAAGATAGCATTATTTGTAATGGAACACAAATTTTTTAGGTGAGCAAAAGTATTGGAACATATAAACTTAAAATAGATTAAAGTGAATGAGACTTAATATTTAGTTGCAAATCCTTTGCTTTCAATAACTGCATCAAGCCTGTGACCAATTGACATCACCAAACTTTTGCATTCTTCTTTTGTGATGCTTTTCCAGGCTTTCACCGCAGCCTCTTTCAGTTGTTGTTTGTTTTGGGGGGTTACTCCCTTCAGTCTCCTCTTCAGCAGGTAAAATGCATGCTCTATTGGGTTTAAGTCTGGAGACTGACTTGGCCAGTCTAAAACCTTCCACTTCTTGCCCCTGATGAACTCCTTTGTTGTTTTGGCAGTGTGTTTTGGGTCGTTATCTTGCTGCATGATGAAGGATCTTCCAATCAGTTTGGTTGCATCTTTCTTTAAATTAGCAGGCAAAATGTTTCTGTAGACTTTTGAGTTCATTTTGCTGCTGCCATCATGTGTTACATCATCAATGAAGATGAAAGAGCCCGTCCCAGAAGAAGCCATGCAAGCCCAAGCCATGACATTACCTCCACCATGTTTCACAGATGAGCTTGTATGTTTGGGATCATGAGCAGATCCTTTCTTTCTCCAAACTTTTGCCTTTCCATCACTTTGGAAAAAGTTAATCTTTGTCTCATCAGTCCATAAAACTTTTTCCCAGAATTTTTGAGGCTCATCTCTGTACCTTTTGGCAAATTCCAGCCTGGCCTTGCTAATGAGTGGTTTGCATCTTCTGGTTTAGCCTCTGTACTTTTGTTCATGAAGTCTTCTGCGAACAGTAGATTGTGATACCTTCACTCCTGCCCTCTGGAGGTTGTTGCTGATGTCACTAACAGT